>NC_053499.1:164299680-164331474 GCF_905171775.1 Rana temporaria | reverse complement strand
AATTGGAGAGAGAGAGAGAGAGAGAGGAGAGAGAGAGAGAGAGAGAGAGAGAGAGAGAGAGAGAGAGAGAGAGAGAGAGAGAGAGAGAGAGAGAGAGAGAATGAATGTATATTCCATCATACATATTATTATAATATAAATCTTTCTTTCTCTATTTTTCTTTCTTTCCTTCCTTCCTTTCTTTCTTTCTTTTTCTTCCTATCTTCTTCCCCCCCCCCCCCCCCCTTCTTTCTCTCCACAAGACACACTTTCTCTCCTACTTTATAATAGTATCACTCCTTCCCCATTTACACATATCCTTCTCTTCATATCTTTGTATCTATTTATTAACCACCCTGTTATACATGACATAAACACCAACTGAAGAAACTATTTATCCATTTTCACACAGGACTTACCCAACTTTCACCCAAGATTTTTTTTTGTTTTTCTTGTTTATTTTTTTTACCATAAAGTTCAAATGTGTGAATTTTGAATGAAAACATTGATAAATGGACCCCTGAAAGTATACACGAATCTCTGGCACTGTAGTGTCCCTGGTTACTGTGTTCGGGGTGTTCGCAGCTGGAGAAGTGATGTGATCTTCCCGAACTTCACCGGGGGGCTCCGGGCGCCCCAAATATCTCATTCTGGAAAAGTTTGCTGAGCTGCTGTCACTTCTCATTATTCTACGTCTGTTGGGGGAATGTGGAGATCAGCAGACGCTGGATCCTTATAGAAGGAGCACTTCGGCTCCGCGCTGACTATTGGCGGCTCCTCGATGATCGTTGATGGCTCTGCACTGATCATGGACTGTGTGCTAATTATCATTAATTTTCCGCCTGTACTATTCACAGATTGCAATCATTTAAAGCAAAAGAGTACCAGTTAACCCATAACAAGAAATCACGATTATTCTGAAGAATGTGTTTTCTATAGGCAATTGATTTATTTTAATTCTGTTTCTTATGACACATTGGGTTAATTTATTAAAGGGAAATAAACTGTGCACTTTGCAAATGCAGCTGCTCCAGAGGTTAGTAAATGAGGTAAAGCTTCATTTTGCAAAGAATACCCAATCACATGCAGGGAAAATGAAACAAAAACAGAAGTTTTGCTTGCACATGATTGGATGATGAAAGTTAGCAGAGCTTCTGCTCATTTCTCTCTTGCAGATTGTGGGGTAGATCCTCAAAGAAATTACGCCGGCGTATCTCTTGATACGCCGCGTAATTTAAAATTTTGCGCGTCGTATCTTTGTTTTGGTATCCACAAAACAACATACGACGGCATCTCGGCTAGATCCGACAGGCGTACGTCGTGGTACGCTGTCGGATCTAAGCTGCAATTTTTCGACGGCCGCTAGGTGGCGTTCCCGGCGAAATCCGCGTCGAGTATGCAAATTAGCTGGTTACGGCGATCCACGAACGTACGTCGGCCCGGCGCATTTTTTTCCGTCGTTTGCGTTCGGCTTTTTCCGGCGTATAGTTAAAGCTGCTGTTCTGAGGCGTACTCAATGTTAAGTATGGCCGTCGTTCAATTTTGAATTTTTTACGTTGTTTGCGTAAGTCGTTCGCGAATAGGAATTTGCATAGAATGACGTCACCGTCGTAAGCATTGGCTGGTTCCGGTTTAATTTCAAGCATGCGCACTGGGATACCCCCAGGGACGGCGCATGCGCAGTTAAAAAAAAACGTTGTTTACGTCAGGTCACGACGTATTTACATAAAACACGCCCCCATTACATCCATTTGAATTTTGCGCCCTTACGCCGCGAGAGATACACTACGCCGCCGTAACTTACGGCGCAAATTCTTTCAGAATTAGAAAAAAAAAAGATAAGTTACGGCGGCGTAGCGTATCTTACATACACTGTGCCCGGCAGAAAGGTATGTGGATCTGCCCCTGTAACTGCACTTTGCAGAGTGCACAGTCTATTTGGCTTTAAATTAACTCCGCGGTATCTCTTTCCAGAAGCAAACCAACCAACAGTTATCTGTAAAATAATCTCATGCTCTCATTTCTCCAAGAAACCAGCCAGTTTGACCTGCAGGTAAATGGGCAAGTGGGTACAGAAGTGAGATGCAGCTTGATGATCAGGGCTAGCTGTCACCCGGATGGACTTCTGCTGCAGATCTGAGGGGCCCAGTGACTTTTCTTTGTTGGCAAGCTCAGGCTGTATTTCATATCCAGTCGTTTCCTTAACTTGGAATACTATGCTGAGCCAGTCATCGATTGTGTTTTATTTTGTGGCTTTTATTAACATGAGTGCATATTATTTTTAACTGGAGCCAAATACAACTGAGAGATTCCCAGATTTGGACTTTTGTTTTCCTTTAGTCCTTGTAGTAGGTTGGATCCATGGCCAAGGTATAGGGGGATGTGTGGGGTCTAAGCAGCAGTAGAGTCAGTATGCTGGGACTAGGGATGAGCCGAACACCCCCCCCCTGTTCGGTTCGCACCAGAACCTTCGAACGGACCGAACGTTCGCGCGAACATTTAGAACCCCATTGACGTCTATGGGACTCAAACGTTCGAATTCAAAAGTCCTAATTTTAAAGCCTAATATGCAAGTTATTGTCGTTAAACGTCTTTGAGAACCCGGGTCTTGCCTGAGGGAACATGCATCAATGGAAAAAAAGTTTGAAAAACGGTCGTTTTTTTTTCATCATTGGTATCTTTGGTATCCACTTCAGGACTCCTGAAAAAACTACAGTTTTTAAAACTTTTTTTTCCATTGATACATGTTCCCTTGGGCAAGACCCGGGTTCTCAGGCATATTATAGACACCCAGCAGGTATTCCTGAGTCAGACTCGGGGTAAGATTTTTATACCAAAAGTGGTATCCCCGAGCCAGACTCGGGCTCCCCACGCTGCAGCCAGAGACAAAGTTACTTACCTTGTCCCTGGATCCAGCGATGCCACCGCGCTGTGTGAGCGAGCGGGACCTCGCTCGATTCACACAGTGTCCTCCTGTGCCGCCGATCTTCGTTCCCTGCGACGTTACGACGCACGGGGGCGGAGAACTGCGCCAAATTCAAAAAGGTAAACAAACACCTTACATACAGTATACTGTAATCTTATAGATTACAGTACTGTATGTAAAAAATACACACCCCCCTTGTCCCTAGTGGTCTGCCCAGTGTCCTACATGTACTTTTATATAATAAAAACTGTTCTTTCTGCCTGGAAACAGGAGATTGTCCATAGCAACCAAAAGCGTCCCTTTATGTCAAAAATGGTTTTAGAGCAGCTAGAAAACAGCGATAATAAATTATAATCACTTGCAGAATTGTGCGATAGCGATTTGTGGGGAAATTCGTCCTAAAAAAAATAAAAGTAATGAAAGCGACAATTCTGCAACTGAGCAAATTTCAGTGATTTTGAGTTGATTACATTATTGAATAATTTTTATTATAATTATATTATTATTTGTTATAATTATTTATAATTATTTATTATATTATAATTTATAATTTTGTTTTAAAAAAAAAAATGTCATACCCGGGATGCCTACTAGACTCTTGTTTGGTCAGATTTAAGTGAGTTATTCCTAAGAATTACAGGCCTACAATATAAAACGCCAAATTTCCATGCAAATAATGGTACCGCTTTCAGCACCTTTTTTCTGAAAGAATCATACCGCCAGGGAGGTTAAAGGAATTTTTCATTTTTTTTTAAAATTTAAGCATCATTAAAATCACTGCTCTTGAATCTTTAGGTGCAAAATACAGAGCACACATGCAGTACACACCAAGTAGTTTAGGTGCAAACTATAGCGCACAAGTGCAGTAAACACCAAGTAGGTTTAGGTGAAAACTACAGAGCACACGTACAGTACACACCGTAACTTTAGGTGCAAACTGCATAGCACAAGTGAAGTACAAACCAAGTAGCTTTCATCCTTTCACCCACACACCACGTGCCAGACAGCAACCTACACGCCTGCAAACCAGCAAACGAAGCAGAACAATGTCCCTGCGCACACCAGGGTGGTAAACTGCGACTTGCCTCAAACCAAGTAGCTTTAGGTGCAAACTAAAGAGCACACGGGCAGTACAACACGTGAGAACACTGCAGCTAGCACAATCAACTGCCTGACAAATTAGGAAGAACTGATCTAGCTAAACTATACAGTGTATAAATATATGTACAACACCTGGGATGTATATATATCCTCTACACACTGTAAATGTAACTGACTAGCCTGCCTGCTCTATCTAGCTAGAAAAAAAAGACACTCTCTCTCTCTGACTGATCTATAACCAGCGCGGCAACACAAAAGCCGTGTACTAAAGCCCTGAGCCATAATTGGCCAAAGCCACCCTGGCTTTATATATATATATATATATATATATATATATCTATATATATATATATATATATATATATATATATATTATATAATATTAGTTGGGTGATTCTTTATTTTTAGTGCAGATTTTGTGATTAGTAACACTGTGTTAGCCATCTCACAGTAGAGTTGCTACTTTGCACAATTTTTTCCCCTTATTCGTTTTTTCTTTTGATGTTTTATTACACAAGCGCAGTTTTTTTATTTTCTTATTTTTATTTAAAGATTTACAAAAAAAAAAAAACCTGACAGGGGTTATAACCTTCCTCTATTCTATCCAAAATGTACTATAGTATAGTATAGTACTGAAAACTGTTTTTTCCTTTGCTATGTTGTGTATCGCACGTCTGCTGCTGCCTCTGATTTTTTAGTTTAAGTGTGGA
Organism: Rana temporaria; assembly: GCF_905171775.1. Taxonomy (NCBI): domain Eukaryota; kingdom Metazoa; phylum Chordata; class Amphibia; order Anura; family Ranidae; genus Rana; species Rana temporaria. The sequence continues at coordinate 164,326,758 of NC_053499.1, read as the reverse complement.
TTAGCGCAGTTTTTTGTTTCTACTATAGTATAGTACTACTTTAATGGCTATTAGCCCCTCTCCATCCAAAAAAACTTTTTTTTTTTTTTTTAAATAGCAGCGATGGATAACTTCTGGTCATACATGTGTCTCCCTCTCTCCAAATTCTCCTGACTCTACAGATATCTGTATAAGGAGGTCAATGTTTGCCAATCCAAATGATCATGACCAATAAACTTCATGTATGCAGAGAAATGCAAAAACATATCGTTTGGAGGATTTCCATAGAAAACAGTGTTTTTGCTATTTCTTTTTTTTCCAGTTCAAGAAGCCAGGAATGAGCCTAACTCCAGCCAATATTTTTTTTTTTTTTTCGTTTTGGATAGCGTGAGGAAGAGTTAAATCTGATCTCCAACCTTCCCTTCAAGTCTTGTACAGTTGTACCGGCTCCTCTCCTGGACCTGAAACGGCTTCCTCTGATTTCACTGCACACTGTGAGCTTCTCACAATGTGCATTAGAAGCTGCAGCAAATCAGATAGAGCCCCGCCTCATTCCCTGGCTGGAGGACGTCCAGCACCTTCTAGCCCTTTTTTTCCCAGCCTGACAGCAGGGCCGTTATCAGGGGGGTACAGGCAGTACACCTGTAAGGGGTCCGGAGGTCCCCAGGCCCACAGGGCCCCAGATGGCAACCCTCCTTTTTTTTTATACAAAAATAAATAAATATATTTGTATTTTATTTCTTATTAAAGGGCCTTTTTTTTTTATTTATAGAGGTCCGGAGGTCCCCAGGGCCCCAGATGGCAACCCCCCCCCTTTTTTTTTTTTATAAAAAAATATAATTTTTTTTAATATATTTTTATTTTTTATTAAAGGGTCAATTTATATATTTTTTTAGGGGTCCGGAGGTCCCCTTTTATTATTTTTTATATATATATAATTAAAGGGCCCAGAGGTCCCCAGGGCCCCGGATGGAAACTCCCTTTTTTTTATATATATTTGTTTTTATTTATTTTTAATTAAAGGGCCCAGAGGTCCCAGATGGCAACCCCCCCCTTTTTTTTTATTTTTATAAAAAAATATAATTTTTTTTAATATATTTTTATTTTTTATTAAAGGGTCAATTTATATATTTTTTTAGGGGTCCGGAGGTCCCCTTTTATTATTTTTTTATATATATATATATATATATATATATATATATATATATATATATATATATATATATATATATATATATATATAATTAAAGGGCCCAGAGGTCCCCGGATGGAAACTCCCTTTTTTTTTAATATATATTTGTTTTTATTTATTTTTAATTAAAGGGCCCAGAGGTCCCAGGTGGCAACCCCCCTTTTTTTGTAATTTCTTTTTATAAAAAATAATAATAATTTGTATATATATATATAGGGCCCAGAGGTTTTTTCTTTTTATTAAAGGGCCCAGAGGTCCCCGAGGCCCCGCTAACCCGGTTTTTTTATATATATTTATTATTTTTCTTTATTGCTTCTTTTTTTTGTAAAGGGTCCCCCCGCTTCTCAATTTGCGCCCCCCCGCTTCTCAATTTCAGGCGGCAGCACCCACCCCCCTTCTCAATTTCAGGCGGCAGCACCCCCCCTTCCCGGTCTCTGCTCCAGGGGGCCCATGCCTGAAGCTGTGTAAGGGGCCCCATAATTCCTGATGGCGGCCCTGCTTGACAGTCTGGCCCTCCCCTTTTATTTGTTCAAATTGTCATGCGATTTGACAGTTCCAAATCACATGACAAGTGATCTGGTGCACAGCTCCTGCGCTGTAGCTGTAAAAGTGCTATAGGTTGGTCATCAACTTTTGCGCAAACCAATCAATGTACGCTAATTGGCATTTTTTTTTTACCAAAAATATGTAGAAGAATATATATTGGCCTGAACTGAGGAATAAAATAACTTTTGAAATTAAAGGGGGTTGTAAAGGCAGAAGGTTTTTTCATCTTAACTACTTCAGCCCCGAAAGGATTTACCCCCTTCCTGACCAGGCCAATTTTTTGTGATAAGGCTGCATTCACACCTAGGCGTAGGCGATTTGCAGCGTTTTTTACCGCAAACAAATTGCGGTGTTTTTTACCGCGATTTGCCGCGACAAAACGCGGTTTTAACCGCGGTTTTGTATAGGTCATTTTTGGGTATGGAGAACGCCGAAGCCGCCCGATATGCCGCGACAAAAAAGGGTCCGGGACTTGTTTGAGCTTCAGGCGTTCGGCGTGGAGATGTGAACCATCTCCATAGAGAATCATTTTATTTCTCCCCTCCAGCGTATTGTAGCGTCGCGCTTCAGGCGTTCTGTCGCCTAGGTGTGAATGCAGCCTAAGAGCCCATTCAAACCTCAGCGTTGGTGATCTGCCGCGTATTGCGGCGACATCAAATAGGCGTTTTGTCCCGTGATTTGCGGTGACAAAACGCGACGTTTTAAACATTGTTTTTTGCTGGAGGGGTGATTTTTTACATGGTCGGCTATGCCCGAACACCGAAGCCGCCCGAAAAAAAAGGGTCCGGGACTTCTTTTGAGCTTCAGGCATCTCGGCGTTCGGCGTGGAGATGTGAACCATCTCCATAGCCGACCATGTAAAATCACCCCTCCAGCGTATAGGGCGGCTGCGGCGTCGCGCTTCAGGCGTATATACGCCTAGGTGTGAATGCAGCCTTAGACACTGCGTCGCTTTAATCAACAATTGCGCGGTCATGTGTCACTGTACCCAAATTTATGTCCTTTTTTGTAAATAAAGCTTTCTTTTGGTGGTATTTGATCACCTCTGCGTTTTTTTTTTTTTTGCGCTATAAACAAAAATAGAGCGACAATTTTGAAAAAAAATAATATATTTTTTACATTTTGCTATAATAAATATCCCCCAAAAAAGTAAAAAAAAAATAAAAAATTCTTGCAGCTAAAATAACTAAATAACTAAAATAACACCTTGTGATCCCGCCATGAAGGTCTGTGCGGTTTTAGGTTGACAACGCTCTGTCCCTGCATCCCAATTGTGCCCCTGTGTTGTCACCCCATACCAAGTGCTTCCGATCAAGGGGCAGATCCACAGAGATCTGCACCGGCGCAGCGTATGGGAGAAACGCTACGCCGCTGTAACTTACTTAAACTTCGAATCCACAAAGAATTTGCGCCGCAAGTTACGGCGGCGTAGTGTATCTCTCGTGGCGTAAGGGCGCCTAAATCAAATGGGCGAGTAGGGGGCGTGTTTCATTTAGAAAGAAAGAACCGTTCCTAAATTTCCCGCCGTGCATTGCGCTAAATGACGTCGCAAGGACGTCATATTTTTTAACATAGACGTGAATTACGTCCATCCCGATTCACGGACGACTTACGCAAAAAAAAAAAAAATTCAAAATAAACGCGGGAACGACGGCCATACTTAACATGGCAAGTCTAACTATACGCCGCAAAACAGCAGCTTTAACTATACGCCGGAAAAAGCCGACTAGAGACGACGTAAGAGAATGCGACGGCCGCGCGTACGTTCGTGGATCGTCTGAAATAGCTCATTTGCATACTCGACGCGGAAAACGACGAGAACTCCACCCAGCGGACGCCGAAGCCGTACGCCTGTCGGATCTAACCCAGATCCCGTCGTATCTTGGTTTGAGGATTCAAACCAAAGATACGACGTGGGAAATTTGAAAGTACGCCGGCGTATCAGTAGATACGCCGGCGTACTTCCTTTGTGGATCTGCCCCCAAGACTACAACACACTTTGCACAAGCATGGTCCACTGCTGTCACCATCAGGAAACCTGCCCTAAAAATGCCACACAACCATCGTTGGAGGGTATAAATGAATGAAGTGGCTGCAAAGAGGTTGCAGGAGATCAGCAGCAAAGAATTAAAAAAAAAAGTGTTTTATTTTACAAAAATGGCAATTGTTTATCATACATAGTGAAGAGAGCAAACTAAATATCCAATTAGGGTTGGATATGAAAAATGATGCTTGTGTTTAGAATTGCTGATAGTGGGCAGGAAAATACGCGGAGCCTTTGAAGCCCCTTTGTGGAGCAGGTGGGCCGCAGATAACACACATGGAGTTTGTCTGTTCTTGCTGGATGGTGTGAGAGCGACTTTCATCATTGAATCCTGGAGGAACAGGAAGCAGGAGAGATGAGGCCTCCGAGACGTTCTATACAGAGCCCTGAGGAAGTCTGCCTGTCCTGGGTGGAAGGTGAAGCCAACGCGCCTGTCATGTCACACTCCCCGTCACCTCTGTCATTGTCAGATCATTGCAAGGATCAGAAGACATTCGCGCTACACAGGAAACATCACACGCAGCTAACACTTCCCTTCTTTTATATGGAGCACCATTGTCATTTCTTAAAGGAGCACTCCACCCAAAACTGATATTTATAGCAGCGGCTTCGATACATTCGGACGGCGTGTGTGCTGGACGGCGTACCTTCGGTGTGTGCTGGACGGCGTACCTTGGGGTGTGCGGGACGGCGTACCTTCGGGTGTGCTGGACGGCGTACCTTCGGGTGTGCTGGACGGCGTACCTTCGGGTGTGCTGGACGGCGTACCTTCGGGTGTGCGGGACGCCGTACCTTCGGGTGTGCGGGACGGCGTACCTTCGGGTGTGCGGGACGGCGTACCTTCGGGTGTGCGGGACGGCGTACTTTCGGGGTGTGCTGGACGGCGTAGTTTCGGGTGTGCTGGACGGCGTACCTTCGGGTGTGCTGGACGGCGTACCTTCGGGTGTGCGGGACGGCGTACCTTCGGGTGTGCGGGACGGCGTACCTTCGAGTGTGCTGGACGGCGTACCTTCGGGTGTGCTGGACGGCGTACCTTCGGGTGTGCTGGACGGCGTACCTTCGGGTGTGCTGGACGGCGTACCTTCGGGTGTGTTGAACGGCGTACCTTCGGGTGTGCTGGACGGCGTACCTTCGGGTGTGCGGGACGGCGTACCTTCGGGTGTGCTGGACGGCGTACCTTCGGGTGTGCTGGACGGCGTACCTTCGGGTGTGCTGGACGGCGTACCTTCGGGTGTGCTGGACGGCGTACCTTCGGGTGTGCTGGACGGCGTACCTTCGGGTGTGCTGGACGGCGTACCTTCGGGTGTGCTGGACGGCGTACCTTCGGGTGTGCTGGACGGCGTAGTTTCGGGTATGCGGGACGGAGTAGACATGTGCATTCGTTTTCGTTAGAATGCATTTTCGTCCGAAAATCGTGTTTTTTCGTTATCGTTTTAACAAACGATAACGAAAGCGCAAGTAACGAAAACCAAAAGATCCGACCTAAAAAATGCTTTAATTTTCGTTTTCTTTGCGGTAAAAATTGAATATAGAGAGATTCGACATCATAGAGAAAAGATTCGACATTATAGAGAAAAGATTCGACACTATAGAAATAATAGATTCGACACTATAGAAATAATAGATTCGACATTACAGAGAACAGATTTCGATCTATGAGAAAATAGATTCGACATTATAGAGAATAGATTCGACATTATTACTAGTCATACAACATTAGAATTCTTGTAGGCGGAATATTCGAACGGAAATGTACGATTCGACGTAAAGTTTCGACGTTCCGAAGTATTATTGGATTTTCGGACGAAAGCTATTCCCAAACGAAAAACGAAATAAATCAAAAAGATTTTCGGGAGTAACTAAATACATTTATTTTCCAAACGAAAACGAAAAAACGAAAAAAAATATTCCAGTCTGCACATGTCTAGGACGGCGTACCTTCGGGTGTGCGGGAAGGCGTACCTTGGGGTGTGTGGTGGACGGCGTACCTTGGGGTGTGTGGTGGACGGCGTACCTTGGGGTGTGTGGTGGACGGCGTACCTTGGGGTGTGTGGTGGACGGCGTACCTTGGGGTGTGTGGTGGACGGCGTACCTTGGGGTGTGTGGTGGACGGCGTACCTTCGGGTGTGCGGGACGGCATACCTTGGGGTGTGCGGGACGGCGTACCTTGGGGTGTGTGGTGGACGGCGTACCTTCGGGTGTGCGGGACGGCGTACCTTCGGATGTGCGGGACGGCGTACCTTTGGGTGTGCGGGACGGCGTACCTTCGGATGTGCGGGACGGCGTACCTTTGGGTGTGCGGGACGGCGTACCTTCGGATGTGCGGGACGGCGTACCTTTGGGTGTGCGGGACGGCTTACCTTCGGGTGTGCGGGACGGCGTACCTTCGGGTGTAGAGAGCTATATAAATGTATATTAATGGTGTGTAACTGTAGGGGGGGGCATTGGGGTGCAAGCTCCTCTGGTGCAGAGACCGATGTGACTATCTCAGTGTTCTCTGTACAGCACTGTGGTATATGTCAGAGCTTTATAAATAAAAAAAAGGTACATGATTTTACACACAATTACTTGATGCTGCTAGTCAATATATTTGTCTTTCTCAAAAGAAAAAAAAAAAGGGGGTAAAACTGCAACCAACTGTAAAGTAACAGCGCCATCTGCTGTCAGTTTCATATTACAACAGCCTGTAATAAATAAAAAAAAGAAAACATACACAACATAAACACACAAGAAGGCATTGCTCATACTATATAGCGAGGGTTTTACTTCCTTTTTTGTTCCCTGCAAAGTAAAAGCATTATGTGCTAGTATGCAAAGTATCCCAAAGTTTTCGAATTTCAAAATGATTCGAAATAGAAAAGTATTCAGATGAACAGATGGAAATAAATAAAGCTGTTATACACGATATTATCAAACGTATTGGGAACTTTAATGGCAGCCAAGTCTTACTGCGCCGTCATGATGGAACAGGAAGGGCCCATCATCAAACCGTTCCCACAATGTTGGGAGCATGAAATTGTCCAAAACATCTTGGTATGCTGACGCCTTAAAGGGGTTGTAAAGGTAATTTTTTTTCCCTAAATATCTTCCTTTACCTTAGTGCCGTCCTCCTTCACTTACCTCATCCTTCCATTTTGCTTTTAAATGTCCTTATTTCTTCTGAGAAATCCTCACTTCCTGTTCTTCTGTCTGTAACTCCACACAGTAATGCAAGGCTTTCTTCCTGGCGTGGAGTGTCGTGCTCGCCCCCTTCCTACAGGAGAGTCAGGACGCCCACCAACACACAGCTCCTTTCTCTATCTGCAACGTAGAGAGCGTCCTGACTCTCCTGTAGTCCAAGGGAGGGGGCGAGCACAACACTCCACACCAGGGAGAAAGCCTCGCATTACTGTGTGGAGTTACAGACAGAAGAACAGGAAGTGAGGATTTCTCAGAAGAAATAAGGACATTTAAAAGCAAAATGGAAGGATGAGGTAAGTGAAGGAGGACTGCACTAAGGTAAAGGAAGCTATTTAGGAAAAAAAAAAATTGTACCTTTACAACCCCTTTAAAGTGATTGTAAACTCAGTACAACCGCTGTCACCTACAGGTGAGCCTAGATTAAGACTTACCTGTAGGTGCTTGAAATATCTCCGAGACCTTCACGGTTTAGGAGATATTTACAATGATCCCCGTACGCCGATGTATTCAGCGCATGCGCCGTCGGTGTACATATCCCAGTGTGCATTGCTCCAAAGTACGCCGCAAGGACGTATTGGTTTTGACGTGAACATAAATTCCGTCCAGCCCCATTCACGGACGACTTACGCAAACGACGTAAAAATTTCAAAATTCGACGCAGGAACGACGGCCATACTTAACATTGGCTAGGCCAGCTATTTGTTCGACTAACTTTACGTCGGAAAAAGCCTTACGTAAACGACGTAAAAAAATGCGCCGGGCACACGTACATTTCTGAATCGGCGTATCTAGCTCATTTGCATATTCTACGCCGAAATCAACGGAAGCGCCACCTAGCGGCCAGCGTAAATATGCACCCTAAGGTACGACGGCGTATCAGCCGCTCGTATCTTAGCCTAATTTAAGCGTATCTGGTTTCCAGAATACGCTTAAATTTACGACGGCGTAGATTCAGAGTTACGATGGCGTATCTACTGATACGCCGGCGTAACTGTCTCTGAATCTAGCCCATAGTGTATAAGAGCTTCTATGTATTTCATCTGTTTAGGAGAGCAGATATCTTCCATGTGTTCCCCGCTGTCCTGTTTGCTCTCTGGAATCCCCCAGCACCAGGACGGAGCACACACACTGCCCCCTTGTGGCAGCACCCAGGCCTAGCGATTGAGGCTGTACTGCACAGAACCCCTGTGTCTGGAATCCCCCAGCACCAGGACGGAGCAGACACACACTGTCCCCTTGTGGCAGCACTCAGGCCTAGCGATTGAAGCTGTACTGCACAGAACCCCTGTGTCTGGAATCCCCCAGCATCAGGACGGAGCACACACACTGCCCCCTTGTGGCAGCACTCAGGTCTAGCGATTGAAGCTGTACTGCACAGAACCCCTGTGTCTGGAATCCCCCAGCACCAGGACGGAGCACACACACACTGCCCCCTTGTGGCAGCACTCAGGCCTAGCGATTGAAGCTGTACTGCACAGAACCCCTGTGTCTGGAATCCCCCAGCACCAGGACGGAGCACACACACACTGCCCCCTTGTGGCAGCACTCAGGCCTAGCGATTGAAGCTGTACTGCACAGAACCCCTGTGTCCTCCTCCTTTACTCCCAGAAGTAGCACAGAATTTTCTGCTGGTGGTGGGGCAGCGGGTGGAAGGTATTCGCCCCTTACCCTCTCAGGCTGCACTGGGAATCAAAGCGCAGTTTTATCCTTGTGAAAATTCCATTTATGGAGAAGGGGAAGGAAAAAAAATGCTGAAAATAAAACATGGGGACTTATATAGAAAACACTTGATTGGCAGCATCTGTGGTATACTATATATATATATATATATACCCAAACCTTTTTTCACTCCCACCTTCTACAGTATACAGGAAGACAACATTTTGTGAAATCTGATTATCCCAATTGCTATCAGATCTTAAAAAAAAGCCCCAAAAAATGTGTCATATTGAAAGAAAAGTAGAACTGACCCCTGACCTGGTAGAAGCTGATAGGTGGGCACTGGGCATGGATGGGCACTGAGCGGTGGCACTAATGGTCAACTGAAATGTATTTATTTATTTTTGTTTTGGATGGAGTGCCGATGGATTGGAGCCCCTTCCAGGTTTTTTTATTGCTTTGTCCCCTTGAGAAATGTCCCCCTTACTTCCTGTCCCAGGGACACAACAGGAAGTGGAAGTATACACTATATAAGGCTCCCTACACGGCGGCTGTATATCGTGTAATGAATGAGAGACGGTAGCTGGAGGCGGGTTAGTTAGTGCCATGCAGGCAGTTTAGTATATATATATATATATATATATATATATATATATATATATATACACACACACACACACACACACACAGTGTAGTGGAGACTATTAGGTAGATTCACAAAGAGTTAGGCCGGCTTATCAGTAGATAAGCCGACCTAACTCTGAATCTACGCCGGCGTTTAAGTGTATTCTCTAACAGAGATAGACTTAAACAAAGCTAAGATAGGCCGGCTTGCGCTGTTCTATCTTAGCTTGCAATGTTTCTGTTGGCCGCTAGATGGCGCTTCCATTGCGGCCGGCGTAGATTATGTAAATGAGGGAATACGCCGATTCACGAACGTACGCCAGTGCTACGCCGTCGATTAACGTCGTTTCCATAAGGCCTTAGGCGGCCTAAAGTTATTCCACCTATGAGGTGGAATAACAATGTTAAAGTATGGCCGCCGTTCCCGCCGCGAGGTTCGAATTTTTTACGTCGTTTGCGCAAGTCGTCCGCGAATCGGGAGTTACGTCGTTTACGTCCACGTCAAAATCAATAGGCCCGTACGGCCTACTTAGCCGCAATGCGCACTGGGAAATGTAGTCGCCCGGCGCATGCGCAGTGTCCAAAAACGTCAAAAAACGTGAGGTCAAGCCTCATTACCATGATACACGCCCCCCTCCAAGTCATTTGAATTAGGCGCCCTTACGCCCGCTCGTTTTAGGCTACACCGCCATAGATTAGCAGGTAAGTAGATTGTGAATCACTACTACCCTAACTAATTTACGGCGGTGTAGCCTAAAAAGGCTAGGCTAGGCCGCCCTAAAGTTAGGCAGATGTGTGTGAATCTACCTATATATATATATATATATATATATATACACAGTGCAGGCAGTCTAGTGTGTGTGTATGTATATGTATATATATATATTTATATATACACAGTGCAGTAAGTGTAGAGTACATAATACAATGTATTGAAGTGATTAAGGGGAACCCTATGACAGAATTAGGAACCCCCCCAGTCTATACCAGGCCCAATGCATCTGGTATCGATTTTAAGGGGATCTCCACGCCACAATAAAAAAAAATATATGGCGTGGAATATATGGCCCTTGGGGTCTGGCATAGATTTTAAGGGGAACTCCAATCCAAAATAAAAAAAATTGCCTTGGGGACCCCCCCAAAATGCCTACCAGACCCTTACCTGAGCAAGCAGCCTGGCAGGATGGGGGGACGGACGACCCCCCCCCCCCGGACTATACCAGGCGGCTTGCCCTCAACATGGGGAGGGTGCTTTGGGGTCCTCTGGCCCGGTGGTTGTGGCGGCCCCCAGATCCTGCCCCCCCCCCCATCTGAAGAGGTACACTCACCAAAAAAAAGTGTCAAATAGTAAAAACTACAATACATCGTTTTTGACAAGTCCTTAAGTCATTAACCACTTAAGGACCGCCGCACGACGATATACAGAATGGCACTGCTACTTTTACAAGGTAATATCTGGAACTACAAATGTCATGAAACGGGAAGGCGCAAGCACCGTCCTAGTACATTACCAAATAAAATGAGCATTAGCTCTGAGGAAGGAGGTACGCCCCCTGAAACACGTCAGCTTGGCTTGGCTAGGATATAACTGGAGTATACATACCCTACACTGTATGACACCTAGCGGCCCATACGCTTTTACCAGTTGCACCTTTGTAAGTATTCAATCTTCATCCATTTTATTTCGCTCCAATACATTTTTGGTAATGCACTAGGTGTTTGGGCCTTCCTGTTTCTTTTCTTTTGTAATTCCATTCAGTTAGGTGGATTCAGAAAGCCCGTCCTAACTTTGCGGCGGCGTAGTGTATCGTGTTTACACTACGCCGCCGTAAGTTAGCGAGGCAAGTACATGATTCACAAAGTACTTGCCTGCTAAGTTACGGCGGGCGCAAGCGCGCCAAATTCAAAATAGGCTGAGGGGGCTTTTTTTTATGTTAATTTGGCTTGACCTGACGTGATTGACGTTTTTTTGGAACAGCGCATGCGCCGTCCGCCTACATATCCCAGTGTGCATTGCGGGAAAAGTACGTCGCACGGTCCTATTGGTTTCGCCGTGGACGTAAATCCCTTTTCACGGACGACTTACGCAAACAATGTAAAATTTTCGAATTTCGGCACGGGAACGACGGCCATACTTAACATTACTATTCCAGCTATTTGATGGAATAACTTTAGGCCTAATAATGCGTTACGTAAACGGCGTATCTGTACTGCGTCGGCCGGGCGTACGTTCGTGAATAGGCGTATGTAGTGATTTACATATTCTACGCCGACCGCAATGGAAGCGCCACCTAGCGGTCAGCCTAAAAATTACACTTTAAGATACGACGGTGTAAGACACTTACGCCGCCCGTATCTGAGCCTAATTTAAGCGTATCTGGTTACCAGAATACGCTTAAATTAGCATCGGCGCAGATTCAGACTTAGGCTGGCGTATCTACTGAGGGGGGGGGGCGCCGGTGACACTCGGAACAGTTTGGAAATACTCCATTCCCGCGTGTTTCCGAGGTCAGCCGAGTTGTCCCCAAGCACTTCCAAGGCTCTCCGGCGCCCCCCCCCCCCACCTCTGGTCATATGTGGTATTGCTGCCATTGAAGTCAATGCAGAACATATTATTTTAGTTTCCATTGACTTCTATGGGAAAACTCGCTTTGATATGCAAGTACTTTGGATTACAAGAATTCTCCATGATCGGATTATACTCGGAGGTTCCACTGTATAATAAAAAAATAGACAAATGTGGATTTTTTTATTTTCTGATTAGGACATTTAATGTAAAACATTTTTTATTGGCAGACGATCTATTGAATGAAACAAACCATAAATTTCTCCCAACACAATAAATATATTATAGAAACAGAACTAAAACCATAAAAACAGCAAGTCGGATCTACAGGAGAAAAATATCCATCCAGCGCCCACCTAACCCAATACTCTACGGAAAAATAAAACTTTAACCACCTAAGACCCGGACCAAAATACAGGTAAAGGACCCGGGCAGTTTTTGCGATTCGGCCCTGCGTCGATTTAACGGACAGTTGTGCGGTCGTGCGACGTGGCTCCCAAACGAAATTGGCGTCCTTTTTCCCCCACAAATAGAGCTTTCTTTTGGTGGTATTTGATCACCTCTGCGGTTTTTATTTTTTGCGCTATAAACAAAAATAGAGCGACAATTTTGAAAAAAAAAATGCAATATTTTTTACTTTTTGCTATAATAAATATCCCCCAAAAATATATAAAAAAACTTTTTTTTCCCTAAGTTTAGGCCGATACGTATTCTTCTACCTATTTTTGGTAAAAAAAAAAAAATCGCAATAAGCGTTTATCGATTGATTTGCGCAAAATTAATAGTGTTTACAAAATAGGAGATAGTTTTATTGCATTTTTTTTACTACTAAAGTCGGCGATCAGCGATTTTTTTCGTGACTGCGACATTATGGCGGACAATTTTGACACAATTGTCATTTTCACAGCAAAAAAAAGCGCTATAAAAATGGCAATTGCAGTTTGGGAGTTAACCACTAGGGGGCGCTGAAGGGGTTAAGTGTGACCTCATATGTGTTTCTAACTGTAGGGGGCGGGGCTGGACATCATTATGTGTTCCCCGATACAGGGAAGCACGATCAATCAATGACAGCGCCACAGTGAAGAACGGGGAGAGCTGTGTTTACATACAGCTCTCCCCGTTCTTCAGCTCCGGGAACCGATCACGGGACTCCAGCGGCGATCGGTCCCGCGGAGCTTCGGACCGGGCACTTAACGAGGACGTACAGGTACGTGCATGTGCCCAGCGGTGCCATTCTGCCGACGTATATGTGCAGGAGGCGGTCCTTAAAGCGGTTCTCCACCCTAAAGTGAAGTCCCGCTGATCGGAACCCTCCCCCCTCCGGTGTCACATTTGACACCTTTCAGGGGGGTGCAGATACCTGTCTAAAGACAGGTATTTGCACCCACTTCCGGCCCGGCATTCACGGGCAAAAGACGGGCATTGCGTCACATCCCGTCGCCCCCCCCCCCCCCCCCCCCTGTTGTGTGCTGGGAACACTCGGCTCCCAGCACACAGCGGGAGCCAATCGGCGGGGGCGGCGCGACTCGCGCATGCGCCGTAGGGAACCGGGCAGTGAAGCCGCAGCGCTTCACTTCCTGGTTCCCTCAGCATGGATGGAGGGGGGAGCAGCAGGGTGACGAGCGATCGCTCGTCCTCTGCTGCGGACGGCGCTGGACTCCAGGACAGGTAAGTGTCCTAATATTAAAAGTCAGCAGCTGCAGTATTTGTAGCTGCTGGCTTTTAATATTTTTTTTTGGCGGAACATCCACTTTAAGTGGTTAATCGTGCAATTCAGTTTTTGGGGGATGCAGCTTTTATACTACCTGTTTTTGTCTCTTGGGGACTTTTAGTGAGCACAGATCACGTTCCCGAGTCTGTACACCCACTGTGCCCACTTTAAGCGGTTCCCACCATCCTTGTGCCAAAATTCCTGGGTCTGTACACCTGCTGTGCCCATTATGAGGAGTTCCCCCCATCCCTCTGTTGAGTTCCTGGGTCTGTACACCTGCTGTGCCCATTATAAGGAGTTGCCACCATCCCTGGCCTGTGTGTCCAGGTCTGCAAACGCACCATCCCTGTGTTCCACATATTGAAGTAATGGTTTTCTATATGCCCTGTTCACCCCATACATCTCTGGTGGTGGTGTGAAGAGAAAAATAAAATAAAAAAAAAGATATAAAAAACACAGCTCAACAGACACGGTGTAAATAATGTAATAAACAAATGATCACCTGAACGCAAAGCTAAAGCCCACAGCACCCAATGGCCAGCCAGGATGCACAGGGCTGCCATTAGACATCACGGGGCCCCATATTGCCTGTACTGTATTAAAAAATAATAATATTTTATTTTTTTTTATTTTTTTTACACAACACTCTTGGTGGAGAGCGGGGGTGTCAGTGGTTTGGATGAAATATCAGGGGTTTGAACAGACCTCTGCCATCTCATCTTTGAGACAGAAATCATTCATAAACTGAAACATAGTAAACACAATTTACTAGGCTCAGTTATTAATGGACACAGGGGCTATCAGTACCGATTGCTCACGTGTCTAAATTAGAAAAGGGAAGGGGCTGGTAAATTACATATTTACAGGCCCCTTCCTTCAGCCTGTGCACATGGGGGGGCGGCTCGGGCACACAGGGGGGGAATCGGATATGGGCAGCCCAGGGAAGAAAAAAAATAATAATAATAATAATAAGTGTGGCGGGACGAAAGGACAATTACAGGGACGTCCTGTGTCTCTCCCTCCAGCAGCTGAAAGGCAGGCAGGAGGGAGAACCGGCTTTTAGCTGCTGGAGGGAGAGACACAGAGTATTGTTCTGCAATCATCCTCTCTACCCGCCACACCGGTCCCCCTACAGGAGGCCCGGTGGTACCCCTCTATTGGCAGCCCTGAGGATCTAAAAAGGGATGCCAGGCATATATTTTTTCATATAATGCCTGAGAACAGCAGAACACTCACTGAGCCCTAAAAATCACAACCTCATATGGCAAAGAGCAAAAATTATAGAGAGACAGAAAAAAAAACAGAGATAATGACAATGTGGATCAGGAGCAAAAAATAAAAAGGGAAGCCTAGAGTTCCATAGAGGGCAGTGGGATGTACTTCCTAAAGCATGGGCTGCCCTTCTGTTAGCAGCGGCATAAAAAAAATTTAAGTATTCTTTATTTTTTACATCACGCTTGAATAGGTGAGAGTCTGCAGAGTGTGCTCCGGCATTGCCAGCAGGCGTGTTCCAGGATCACTCCTTACAGTAGGCGGAGACATTGCCAGCAGGCGTGTTCCAGGATCACTCCTTACAGTAGGCGGAGACATTGCCAGCAGGCGTGTTCCAGGATCACTCCTTACAGTAGGCGGAGACATTGCCAGCAGGCGTGTTCCAGGATCACTCCTTACAGTAGGCGGAGACATTACCAGCAGGCGTGTTCCAGGATCACTCCTTACAGTAGGCGGAGACATTACCAGCAGGCGTGTTCCAAGATCACTCCTTACAGTAGGCGGAGACATTACCAGCAGGCGTGTTCCAGGATCACTCCTTACAGTAGGCGGAGACATTGCCAGCAGGCGTGTTCCAGGATCACTCCTTACAGTAGGCGGAGACATTACCAGCAGGCGTGTTCCAGGATCACTCCTTACAGTAGGCGGAGGGGTAGAGCTGCAGCAATACATGGATGAAAAACGAATGACCGTATTTAGACGGCAGTCCATAACGGCACGTGAGTGCTGTACCAACAAACCTCTCGTCTCCCCATGCATGCGCACAGGAAGCGGGCAGAGCTGTACGAGCTTCTATAGGTCAGTATGCACCAACTTTAGCAATGCAGTCTGTAGGCATCCAATGAGATGTACCGATTTTCCTAACTTACATGCTCTGCTCCTCACCTAGGCCCCCTCTGTTCCGCTGACCTCTAGCCATCTCCACCCGTACAGGGTGACCCCCAATATTTAATCCTTCCAGCTTTTCCAGCACAACTTGTGCATGGGCGGGGTCGCTGTAGTTCAGAAAGGCTCTGCGCTGGGCTCCCTGCCAGGTGAGCTGGAGGGGGAAGGCGTCCCGGCTTCTCAATATACTCTTCAGTTCACTGACCCGTGTAGTAGAAGGGATATCGCCGATGTAGACGGCGGCGCTGTCTTTGTGGTCGGCGGGCTTTGGTGGCACAGGTGGAGGGCGAGCCTCTCCGTTGGTGTGTGGGGAGGGGGAGGTATGATTGGTGCTCTTCACTGAAGAATCCGGCTCATCTTTCAGCGTCACGTCTTTCCCCAGACGCCGTTCTTTGTCCCAAAGTTTCTTCAGGATCGGAATTTTCTCCATCATCTCATGGCTTATCTACACAAGAAAAAAAAGATTTAATTTACACACCCCCATGGTCTAGCAATAGCAAATTGCCATGCCCCCCCACTGTCTAGCTACCTAGCAGTCAATTGTCACGAATCAACCCCCCCTATTGCCTAGCAGTTTTCCTGCCAATACCCGCATAGTGGGGCAGTTTTCATGACCATAACCCCCCCCCCCCCCCCCCCACCCATTTTTTTTTGTAGACACTTTTTTTTTGTATGGATATAATTGGCCATTGAAACATGTTGACTGGAGATAGGGTTATCAGGGTTTTGCCGATATATATATATATATATATATATATATATATATATATATATAAAAAAGTGCCAACAACGGCATGCTGGATTCAATTGACTTTAATGAACAAATCGCCCCGCTCATTACCTTCAATGCAAAACAAAAACAAAAAATACCTCCCATTGACTTCAATGCAAAAACATCAGGCACATAAAAAAAAGTAAACTGTCCATTTCAGTTTTCAGGCCACGTGCATCCTGAATTTTTTGTTTTGGTACCGTATTTTATATCTATTTATATATCACTGCACCATTACTTTTCTGCCCACACCCCCGTTGTCTAGTAGTGTTGATATCCACATCCCCCTGTTGTCTGGCAGTTTACATGCCCATATCCCCCTGTTGTCTGGCAGTTTACGTGCCCATACCTCCCTGTTGTCTGGCAGTTTACATGCCCATATCCCCCTGCTGTCTGGCAGTTTACATGCCCATATCCCCCTGCTGTCTGGCAGTTTACATGCCCATATCCCCCTGCTGTCTGGCAGTTTACATGCCCATATCCCCCTGCTGTCTGGCAGTTTACATGCCCATATCCCCCTGCTGTCTGGCAGTTTACATGCCCACATCCCCGTTGTCTGGCAGTTTACATGCCCACATCCCCGTTGTCTGGCAGTTTACATGCCCACATCCCCCTGTTGTCCGGCATCTTTCATGCTCATACTGTACTGCTGTCTAGCAGTTAAAGCGGAGGTCCCACGAAAAAAAAAAATTATTAAAAGCCAGCAGCTACAGATACTGCAGCTGCTGACTTTTAATAAATGGACACTTACCTGTCTGTCCAGGGTGCCCGCGATGCCGAAGCCGAGAAATCGCTTGTCTCTTGGGTGCCCCCCCGCCGCCATCCTTGGTGAGGGAATCAGGAAGTGAAGCGTTGCAGCTTCACTGCCCGATTCCCTACTGCGTGAGCCGTGCGGCGCGTCTTAACTGGTCTCCGCTGCCTCCTGGGACCAGTGTGTTTTCCCGAAGACAGCAGGGGGGAGATTGTGACGCAAAGAGACGAATTCCCGGAAGTATCAGCACCCCCTCCCCCCGAAAGGTGCCAAATGCGACACCGTGGGGGGGGGGGGGGGGGGCAGGAGGGTTCCAAAAAGCGGAGGTTTACTTTTTGTGTGGACCTCCGCTTTAATAGGCCCATAACCACCTGTTTTCTAGAACCTTGGTTGGTCTGGAGGTGTGGGCATTTCTAGGCAGGTTGCATTTGCATGCAGACCGCCATAGGCAATATCCACATGTGCTGCTGATCCTCCATGCTTGAAAGAACTGGAATCCAACAGATGAAAAGGGTGTGCCAAGGACAGCCAGACTGGGCGGAAAAAGATAGATGATGCTGGACGCCCTCCAGCCAGGAAGTGAGGCGGGCCCCTCTCTGACTTGCTGCAGTTTCTAATGCAGTGTGAGAGTCTTAGGCCCCGTACACACGGCCGAGGAACTCGACGTGCCAAACACGTCGAGTTCAGGGATGAAGCCGCCGAGGAGCTCGGCGGGCCGCCTTCTCCCATAGAACAACGAGAAAATAGAGAACATGTTCTCTATTTTCTCGACGAGTTCCTCGGCGGCTCCATCGGGCCAAAAGTGTACAGACGACAGAGTTTCTCGGCAGAATCCGGGTTTGACCGAGTTTCTCGCCGAATTCTGCCGAGAAACTCTGTCGTGTGTACGAGGCCTCAGAGTGTGAGGTGAAATCAGAGTAAGGCATTTCAATCCAGGAGAGGAGCCGGTACAACTGTGTAAGACTGAAGGAGAGACAGGGGTCAGACTTCATATCTTTTGCCTGAACTCAGTGGACGTCTTTTTTTTTTTTTTAACCCGACTACATAAATATTCCCTCAGATTCTGTCTTCTTGTTCAGAAACGAACACAACACACCTTAGACCAAATGATCCCTGTTGGCTTGGGGCGAGCACAGTCCGTCTTTATGACCCGGGTGGGTGTCAGGATGTAGTCTACGGTCAGGTCATGGTCACCCAGCAGCTCCTCTGGGATATCGAGCACCTTAGAAAGCACAAGTAAAAGATAAAAAGGTCCAATGAATTTGAATACATGTACAATAGGCTCACCTAGGGTTGTCCCGATACCACTTTTTTAGGACCGGAGTACGAGTACCGATACTTTTTTTTTTTATGTACTCGCCGATACCGAATACCGATACTTTTTTTTAAATGTGTCCCCAAATGCAGCCATGTCCCCCAAACATATGCAGCCATGTCCCCCCAAACATATGCAGCCATGTCCCCCCAAACATATGCAGCCATGTCCCCCCAAACATATGCAGCCATGTCCCCCCAAACATATGCAGCCATGTCCCCCCAAACATATGCAGCCATGTCCCCCCAAACATATTGCAGCCGTGCCCCCAAACATATTGCAGCCATGTCCCCCCCATATACAGCCATGTCCCCCGTATATACAGCCATGTCCCCCGTATATACAGCCATGTCCCCCGTATATACAGCCATGTCCCCCGTACCTACTGTGATGCCGCCGCGTTAATCACCGCGTGGGGAACATTACAGCCAGTGTTCGTTTGAATAGCTGTTTTCCCCGCCGCGCTGTGTATAGAGACACTCCCCCTTGCTCGCGATTGGACAGATCCGTCCAAGGGGGAGTGTCTATGCGCGGCGTGGAAAACAGCTATTCAAACAAACGCTGGCTGTAATGTTCCCCGCGCCGCGGTGATTAACGCGGCGGCGGTTGCGGCATCGGCGGAGTATTCTATTTTAGTATCGGCGGTATTAGCGGGTCCCGATATCGGGACAACCCTAGGCTCACCCCAGGGACACACACAGGATGTACCCTCCAATTTTATAAAACACACACACAATCCTGCTCCTATACCCACATGTGTTCATCTCATTTCAGTTTATCTTCTTGCCCCCTGGGCACTTTCACCCCCTTCCTGCCCAGGCCAATTGTCAGCTTTCAGTGCTGTCACACTTTGAATTTCCCATACTACGTTTTTATAAAAAAAAAATTATACAAATAGAGCTTTCTTTTAGGTGGTTTTGATCACCTCTGGATTTATATTTTTTTTGCAAAAAAACGGAAAAAAAATAAATAGAAAAATAAATAAAAAAAAAAGTTTCAAAGTTTGTTACATAATTTTGAAAAAGGGTAATTTTTCTCCTTCATTAATGTGCGCTGAAGAGGCAGCACTGATATGCAGCTGTAGGTGGCACTGGTGGGCACTGCATAGCAGTGCCTCCTCGTGTTCGGGACCCATGCCCCTCTGTCAGATGCCAGTGATTCCCCCCCCCCCCCACGCCATCGGCGTGAAAAAAAAAAAAGGCGATTAGCGCTCTTCTGTTTCCATCACATGATCAGCCGTCATTGGCTGACAGTTGATCATGTGGTAAGGGGCCGGAATAATTTTTTATTACATTTTTCTTTCAATTTTCTTTTTATAACTGAGCAATACAATGTTACCATAATAACTTTGTACTACTCTGGGGAAGTGATCGGCATTTTATTTATTTTTACATGTCCTTGGGTTCAGTACAACCAAGGATTTCCCAAAGATGGGTTCCCCTTAAATGTCTCGCTCACCTGACAGTCATGAACAACAGTGACTACGATGGTTTGATCCGTCACCGCCCCCATGGCCACCATCATGGCGTATTCCATGTCTGCAAACCCCTCTCCTTTTCCGATCCGCCACCCTGGGGAGGAGAGAGAAAGTTACCAGACTGGGTGGAGTGGACTAGAGTTTACCAGACTTGAAGTAGAAATGCCAATTACAAGGCTTTAGACAACCCCCCCCTGTGTGTGTTATTATAATAAAATATATATATATATATATATATATATATATATATATATATATATATATATATATATATATATATATATATATATATATATATATATATATATATATATATATATATATATATATTTTATTTATATTACACATATACACCGCTTCATACTAAATGAATGACCACATGAAGTAATGGGGGGGGGGGGGGGGGAGACACACACGCAGGGAGCGCAGAGTGTGGAGCGATTGGGGGGATGTAGGGGGGGTGCATAGGGAGTGCAGAGTGATGGAGGATGTAAGGAGTGCAGAGTGTGGAGTGATGGAGGAAGTAGGGGTTGCAGAGTGTGGAGTGATGGAGGATGTAGGGGGGGTGCATAGGGAGCGCAGAGTGGGAGGACGCAGGGAGCGCAGAGTGTGGAGTGATGGAGGACGTAGGGGGGGTGCATAGGGGGTGCAGAGTGATGGAGGACGCGCAGAGTGATGGAGGACGCAGGGAGCGCAGAGTGATGGAGGACGCAGGGAGCGCAGAGTGATGGAGGACGCAGAGAGCGCAGAGTGTGGAGTGATGGAGGACGCAGAGAGCGCAGAGTGTGGAGTGATGGAGGACGCAGGGAGCGCAGAGTGTGGAGTGATGGAGGACGCAGGGAGCGCAGAGTGTGGAGTGATGGAGGACGCAGGCTTCAAAAATGTCCAGACATTTGACATCTCTAGTCAGGCGCAGGGAAAACCAACTATAATCTCTCAGGTGAATGGAGGGGGAAAAAATAAAAGAGCAATGTAGTTGTGTGTCCGATTGCTGTCATGTCGGCTCTCACTGGTGATGGAGATCCGGATTTAAATGCTACCTTTCACCCTAATATCTATGCAGGACCACCTCTCTGGTTATGGATGGCATTGGGGGGGGGGGGATGAACTGGGAGATTACCTTTTTCTGACACCGCCACGGAACCCACAACTATCAGATCCACCTGCACTGCTGCGTCCAGCCCCAGGGGAACGCTGTAATTCCGAACACCCTGCAAAATAAGAAAAACAAATACATAACACTGGAGGATTAAAGAAGAAGAAATACCTGTGTGCAGAAGTAATGGATCACATTCCCTGTTCTGCACAGAAATCTTTATTTTTTCCCCAGGAAAAAAAAGACACATTACAAGGGCACTAAATCTTCTAGTGGGTTTGTGAGGGACAACGTTCCATGCCGAAACATTTCTTACCTTAATGCATTCATTAAGGTAAAAATTCTTTAGGCTTTAGAACCACAGGAGCAGAACAATTCTTACATTCCTGCTATGGGCCGAGATATTCACCAATAGAGATATAAAAGTAACATTGGGCTAGATTCACAGAGAGATACGCCGTCGTATCTCTGAGTTAGGCCGGTCGTATCTATGCGCCCGATTCATAGAATCAGATACGCATAGATCTCCCTAAGATCCGACAGGTGTAACTGTGTTACACCGTCGGATCTTAACTGCAATTTAAAAATGGCCGCGGGGGGCGTTCTCGCTGATTTACGCTGAGAAATATGTAAATCAGCGAGATACGCCGATTCACGAACGTACGCGGGCCCGACGCAGTATGTTACAACGTTTACGTAGCGGTTTTCCCGGCGTATACTTACCCCTGCTTCTATGAGGCGCAGCCAATGTTAAGTATGGCCGTCGTTCCCGCGTCGGATTTTTTTTTAACGTCGTTTGCGTACGCCGATTCTCAAACCCGCTCGTCGTAAGTTACGCTCACGCCGAAACCACTGACGTCCTAGCGACGTCAGTGAGAGCAATGCACGCCGGGAAAATTCGCGGACGGCGCATGCGCATTTAAATCGGCGCGGGGACGCGCCTGATTTAAATAGTACACTTCCCCTAGCTGCGGAATTTGAATTTCGCCGGGGGATTTACGATCCGCCGCCGCATGTTTGGAGGCAAGTGTTTTGTGAATGAAAAAGATGGATACCTCTAAGCGAGGTGGGATTTTTAGGGCAACCAAAAAACAATTATGACAACTAGGTCATAAAAAAATATAAATTTTTAATACATTAATTCAAGACATATACATTTTATAATAACATATATATATATGAAATAAAAAAAATGAATCATCATTATATATATATATACACATACACACACACACACACACACACACACACACACACTAGGGTAGATTCAGGTAGAGGCGCGCAAAACTGCGTTGGCGTAACATAAGAAATTTACGTTACGCCTCCGCAAGTTTTACTGGCAAGTGCTCGATTCACAAAGCACTTGCCGGTAAAGTTGCGGAGGCGTAGCGTAAAAGGGGCCGGCGTAAGCACGCGTAGTTTAAATGATCCCGTAGGGGGCGTGGATCATTTAAATTAGGCGCGTTCTCGCGTCGAACGTACCGCGCATGCGCCGTTCCTAAATTTTCCCGACGTGCATTGCGGCAAATGACGTCGCAAGGACGTCATTTGCTTCGACGTGAACGTAAATGGCGTCCAGCGCCATTCACGAACGACTTACGCAAACAACGTAACAAGTTCAAATCGCGACGCGGGAACGACGTCCATACTTAACATTGGCTGCCCCTGCTAATAGCAGGAGCAGCCTTACGACGAAAACGACGTACGCAAACAACGTAAAGATCGAACGCCGGGCGCACGTACGTTTGAGAATCAGCGTAAGTATGCAATTTGCATACTCTACGCTGACATCTATGGGAGCGCCACCTAGCGTTCAGCGTCAGAATGCACCCTAAGATACGACGGCATAAGAGACTTATGCCAGTCGTATCTTAGGCTAAAGTCGGCGTATCAAGCTTTCTGAATAAGGAAAGTAGATACGCCGGCGCAAGTAAGCAATTACGCTGCGTATCTATGGATACGCAAGCATAATTGCTTTCTGAATCTACCCCACTGTAAGTAAGCCATTTCAGTCCAGGAGAGGAGTCGGTACAACTGTGCAAGACTGGAGGTCAGATTTAAGGGATGTCCTACCTGTGAGGTGGCGCAGATCCTCAGAACCTCTTTGGTGGCCCCAGGGGGAGGGGTGATCTTGTTGAAGAGGCCGGAGCGGAGGCGAGGTGTGGGGACCAACAAGGTCTTGCGAGCCTGCAGACAATAAAGAACAGAACGATATCATTCCAAAGTGTATGATGGGACTTGTAGATCTAAAGGCCAGCGAATCGCATGCCCATCCCCCCCTAAGTTATGCAATGAAAATTTACTTCAACATATTTGTCAACTCTTTAGGGCCGATTTATAACAATAAAAAAAAAAAAAAAAAAGTGCTGTGCGAATTTGAGCCGCGGATCTGGCGCGGACGCCCAGCCGCGGATCTGGCGCGGACGCCCAGCCGCGGATCTGGCGCGGACGCCGAGTTTTGGCTGTGTTGCGGACGCCGAGTCATGGACCTGGTATGGATTTCGCCTTTACCTGCAAAGCTGCCAGTCGCACGCCTTCCAGGGGCTTGTCGGGGTCCACCTTAACCTCCCGCGTTGTTTGGAAGACCCCCAGGGAGGCGATGTTCTGGCCGGCCTGCCGGGAATTCTAGACAGAGGAGGGAAAGTGGGTTACTTACTTCCAGCGTGAGGAAGCGTGCGTTCTTCTGCGGCGTGTCGGGGTTTATCTTAACGTTCGTCGCCCCCTGGAACTCCTGCAAGCCCTTCAACCTCTCACAGGCTTGTGCAGCCCCCTGGACACCGACAGGAGATAAATATCAATAAAAACCCACATACTTTATATCAGGGCTCAAAATTTCAAGTCCTGAGCTACTAGCCAGGCCTCAAAGGTTACTCGCCACCAGTGCCCCACCCAATCCCTACCCTGCCCCGCCTCTAATTCCACCCCTAGACACGCCCTCATAAATTATCTCATGAAATGACACTTACATGTTTTATGCAAAAATAAGTTACAGAAATAAATATTAACAACTTCATCAATGCAGCCTCACCTGTGCCCGCCACATGCAGCCTCACCTGTGCCCGCCCAATGCAGCCTCACCTGTGCCCGCCCAATGCAGACTCACCTGTGCCCGCCCAATGCAGACTCACCTGTGCCCGCCACATGCAGACTCACCTGTGCCCGCCACATGCAGACTCACCTGTGCCCGCCACATGCAGACTCACCTGTGCCCGCCACATGCAGACTCACCTGTGCCCGCCACATGCAGACTCACCTGTGCCCGCCACATGCAGACTCACCTGGGCAGGGGAATGCATGGCTGGAGGAAGAGGAGAGCCGCGTGATAGCACGCTATTAGGGGCTCTTACATTATAATTGGCTCTGCTCGGCACAGCCCCGCCTCCTCCTGACCCCGTGCCTGTGATAGAACGCATCGGATCGGGAGGCGGGGCTGTGTCGAGCAGAGCCAATTATAAAGTAAGCGCCGGTAACAGCGTGCTATCCCATGGCTCTCCTCTTCCTCCATGCTCTCTCCCCCCGGGGCGATCGATTGGAGAACGGCTCCCGATCAACCCCACCGGCGGTGCTCTCCCCTCCCAGGCAGGCAGCCCAGCACACAAACCCTAATTTTCCACTCGAAAATTTGAGGGCTGCTTCATAGAATATTCTTTAATTCAGGGCTCGACAAATCCCGGGCGCCAGGTCGCCATGGCGACTAGAAATAGGGTCCTGGCGACTTGGCTTGGAAGGGGGGCATCTGGTGGTGAGCCGTTGGTATTACAAGTTATTACCACCAGATGTGTAAGCTGGCGCCATCTGGTGGTGGCCGTTGGTATTACAAGTTAAGCATTACAAGTTAAACAGCAATTCTAATGTCATTTTTCACTATTTTCACTGCCATCTTCTTCCCTCTAATTAGAACCCCCAAACATTATATATATTTTTTATCCTAACACCCTAGAGAATAAAATGGCGATCGTTGCAATACTTTCTGTCACGCCGTATTTGCGCAGCGGTCTTACAAGCGCGCTTTTTTGGGAAAAAAAATTACACTTTTTTTAATTAAAAAATAAGACAACAGTAAAGTTATCCCCATTTTTTTTTTTATATTATGAAAGATAATGTTACGCCGAGTAAATTCATACCCAACATGTCACGCTTCAAAATTGCGTCCGCTCGTGGAATGCCGACAAACTTTTACCCTTTAAATCTTCATAGGCGACATTTAAAAAAAATCTACAGGTTGCATGTTTTGAGTTACAGAGGAGGTCTAGGGCTAGAATTATTGCTCTCGCTCTACCAATCGCGGCGATACCTCACATGTGTGGTTTGAACACCGTTTACATATGCGGGCGCTGCTCACGTATTTGTTCGCTTCTGCGCGCAAGCTCGTCGGGACGGGGCGCGTTTTCTGGCTCCTAACTTTTTTAGCTGGCTCCTAGATTCCAAGCAAATTTGTCAAACCCTGCTTTAATTAAAGTCAATGTGAACCCCAACAATGACCTTCTTTGGCTCAGTAATATCTGATCTCCCTCCGCCAGTTGTACCGGCTCCTCTCCTGGACTGAAATGCCTTAGTCAGATTTCACCGCACACTGTGAGCTTCTCACAATGTGCATTAGAAGCTGCACGTCAGATAGAGCCCGCCTCATTTCCTGGCTGGAGGATGTCCCTCGTCATCTAGCCCTTTCCTCCCCAGCCTGACTGTGCCTGGCCCGCCCCTTTCATTCATTGGATTTCAGTTATTTTAGTTATGGAGGCTCAGCATAAAAACATGGCAGAGGCTTTAACCCTTCACTGCTTCCTGTAAAGTTAAATACGTTTTGGCTGGAGGTAAATCTTGAGACGTTCGGCAAGGAAGGGGATGGGGAAGGGGATGGGGAAGGGGATGGGGGAGGGGGAGGGGAGGGGAGGGGGAGTGGTTACCTTGAAGTTGGGGATGCGATGGTGGACGGGTCGGGGAAAATCGGCCAGATTATTCTTCTCTATATAATCCCAAACCTTCTGCCGGATGTCCCATTTACTGCAACCTGAGAGAGAAAAGATGGAGATCAACAGAATCATATGATGGGGACACTAAGAGGGGGGGCGGGGTATGAATCAGTGGCAGTGCTGGGGGGAGGGGGGGGATCAGCGGCAGTGCTGAGGGGGAGGAGGGTGGGTCAGCTGCAGTGCTGGGGGGGAGGAGGGGGGGGATCAGCTGCAGTGCTGGGGGGGAGGAGGGGGGGCATCAGCGGCAGTGCTGGGGGGAGGGGGGGGGATCAGCGGCAGTGCTGGGGGGGGGGGGGGGCATCAGCGGCAGTGCTGGGGGAGGGGGGGGGCATCAGCGGCAGTGCTGGGGGGGGGGGGGCATCAGCGGCAGTGCTGGGGAGGGGGGGGGCATCAGCGGCAGTGCTGGGGAGGGGGGGGGGGAATCAGCGGCAGTGCTGGGGGGGAGGGGGGGCATCAGCGGCAGTGCTGGGGGGGAGGGGGGGGCATCAGCGGCAGTGCTGGGGGGGGGGGGGGGGCATCAGCGGCAGTGCTGGGGGGGGGGGGGGGCCTCAGCGGCAGTGCTGGGGGGGGGGGGGGGGCATCAGCGGCAGTGCTGGGGGAGGGGGGGCATCAGCGGCAGTGCTGGGGGGAGGGGGGGGCATCAGCGGCAGTGCTGGGGAGGGGGGGGGGAATCAGCGGCAGTGCTGGGGAGGGGGGGGGCATCAGCGGCAGTGCTGGGGGGGGGGGGGCATCAGCGGCAGTGCTGGGGAGGGGGGGGCATCAGCGGCAGTGCTGGGGAGGGGGGGGGGCATCAGCGGCAGTGCTGGGGAGGGGGGGGCATCAGCGGCAGTGCTGGGGGGGGGGGGGCATCAGCGGCAGTGCTGGGGAGGGGGGGGCATCAGCGGCAGTGCTGGGGGGGGGGGGGCATCAGCGGCAGTGCTGGGGAGGGGGGGGCATCAGCGGCAGTGCTGGGGAGGGGGGGGCATCAGCGGCAGTGCTGGGGAGGGGGGGGCATCAGCGGCAGTGCTGGGGAGGGGGGGCATCAGCGGCAGTGCTGGGG
>NC_053499.1:164250955-164299480 GCF_905171775.1 Rana temporaria | reverse complement strand
GGGGGGGGGGGCGGAAGACGGGCAGGAGACGGGGGGTGGGGAACGGGTGGGGTCGGGGGAGACGGGCGGGAGACGGGGGGGGGGTGGGAGACGGGGGGGCGGAAGACGGGCAGGAGACGGGGGGTGGGAGACGGGCGGACATTTCACGGGAAGTCGGACCTCAGAGGAGTTTCTGGAAAGAATATTCTGTGAGATCCGAGCATCGTGTGTGACCTCCTCTCCACCAATCACATCTCCGGGGCAAAGACTCCGCAAACTTTTCCTTGGCGAATCATCTCGGAGGAAGAATCGATGAGCTCGTTTTCCTGGCCAATGACGAGCATTCCCCTGACATGAGGCCAGCTCTGGAGGCGTCAGCACTGGATGCACGCCGGGCAGAGACGGACGCCGATCCTCCATGGAGGCAGAGATACTTCTCCATTACATGTGAAGGTGGGTGTGGCTTCAATGTGTTAGTGTATCGAAATCTGCTAGTCCATTTAACACTCCCCTCCGAATCATTCACTGTGCACACCGGAGCTTCACACCCCCTCCGAATCATTCACTGTGCACACCGGAGCTTCACACCCCCTCCCCCCTCCGAATCATTCACTGTGCACACCGGAGCTTCACACCCCCCTCCGAATCATTCACTGTGCACACCGGAGCTTCACACCCCCTCCGAATCATTCACTGTGCACACCGGAGCTTCACACCCCCTCCCCCTCCGAATCATTCACTGTGAACAGCGGAGCTTCACACCCCCTTTCATAGAATTTGACATAAAAATGACAATAAAAACTGAAAATACATCCTAGACACGCCCCTTCCCCCCCCCCCCATCATTTTTTAGAAGGTCGTTTGATTTTCGGTCTTTAGAAAAGGCGGAGGAGGGGCCCCCGGCTGTCACCACAAGGGAAGGACTTCTATATGGAGACGATGAGTTTGGCCCATTAAGGGAAAGAGCCGATGAAAGAGAAATGTGAAAACATAATGAAGAGAAGTCATCAGATCCTCCGGGACTCGAGCGGGCGAGGAAAGACGAGCGAAGGCAGAAATACAAACAATCGAGGAAGACGCAGATGGCGGTCAGAACCCCCCCCCCTCCTATCACAGCTCAGCCCCCCCCCCCGTCATATCACAGCTCAGCCCCCTTCAGACTGGACCCCCCCCCCGTCCAATCACAGCTCAGCCCCCTCCAGACTGGACCCCCCCATCAGCAGCCCCTTCAGACTGGACCCCCCCCCCGTCCAATCACAGCTCAGCCCCCTCCAGACTGGACCCCCCCCATCACAGCTCAGCCCCCTTCAGACTGGACCCCCCCCCCGTCCAATCACAGCTCAGCCCCCTTCAGACTGGACCCCCCCGTCCAATCACAGCTCAGCCCCCTCCAGACTGGACCCCCACCGTCCAATCACAGCTCAGCCCCCTCCAGACTGGCCCCCCCCCCCGTCCTATCACAGCTCAGCCCCCTCCAGACTGGACCCCCCCCCGTCCTATCACAGCTCAGCCCCCTCCAGACTGGACCCCTTTATAATACACGATTGCCAGGACCCCAAGACTCTGACCCACCATCCCCCGCACTCCCTGCTATCAATACAATTCTGTCTAAATCATCACTAAAAATTCCTCTTCATCGTCATTCACCGTGCACACCGGAGCTTCACACCCCTCCCCCCTCCGAATCATTCACTGTGCACACCGAAGCTTCACACCCCCTCCCCCCTCCGAATCATTCACTGTGCACACCGGAGCTTCACACCCCCTCCGAATCATTCACTGTGCACACCGGAGCTTCACACCCCTCCCCCCTCCGAATCATTCACTGTGCACACCGGAGCTTCACACCCCTCCCCCCTCCGAATCATTCACTGTGCACACCGGAGCTTCACACCCCCTCCCCCCTCCGAATCATTCACTGTGTACACCGGAGCTTCACACCCCCTCCCCCCTCCGAATCATTCACTGTGCACACCGAAGCTTCACACCCCTCCCCCCTCCGAATCATTCAGTGAAGGACACGAGACTTCGATGCTTCAACTTTGTGAAAAGCTCTGTGTTCCAGCAGGACAGTCCATCCATCCATCCTGGGCATCCCATCCATACCGTCTATCCCATCCATCCCGGGCATCCCATCCATTCCGCCCATCCTGGGGCATCCCATCCATGCCGGGCATCCCATCTGTAACGGAATGACCCGGGACACCCAGAGACTTTGTAAGGATGAGGGGTACTCCTGTACGGCGTCACCAAGGAGTCTTATGTCTAGGGTCACCTTATGTCCGATAGGGCCATAGGGTGACTGAGAAATTATATCCTAAATTACAGGACAGGGGACATCACTGATAGTTCATATTGCAGGATCTTGAGATATTGCAAGTTGTTGGTTAATTGTGACCCAACCAGTCAATAGTGAATCATTTCTATGATTAGCCCTGACTAGTGACATGCTAATTGAGTCTCTCATTGTGTGATGCTGCTTTGTGTGAATTCTATTGATATAAGATGTGGAATGGAACTTGCCAAGCTGTATGCGGAGACAGAACGTCTGTCTAGGGATGTGGAATGGAACTTGCCAAGCTGTATGCGGAGACAGAACGTCTGTCTAGGGATGTGGAATGGAACTTGCCAAGCTGTATGCGGAGACAGAACGTCTGTCTAGGGATGTGGAATGGAACTTGCCAAGCTGTATGCGGAGACAGAACGTCTGTCTAGGGATGTGGAATGGAACTTGCCAAGCTGTATGCGGAGACAGAACGTCTGTCTAGGGATGTGGAATGGAACTTGCCAAGCTGTATGCGGAGACAGAACGTCTGTCTAGGGATGTGGAATGGAACTTGCCAAGCTGTATGCGGAGACAGAACGTCTGTCTAGGGATGTGGAATGGAACTTGCCAAGCTGTATGCGGAGACAGAACGTCTGTCTAGGGATGTGGAATGGAACTTGCCAAGCTGTTTGCGGAGACAGAACGTCTGTCTAGGGATGTGGAATGGAACTTGCCAAGCTGTATGCAGAGACAGAACGTCTGTCTAGGGATGTGGAATGGAACTTGCCAAGCTGTATGCGGAGACAGAACGTCTGTCTAGGGATGTGGAATGGAACTTGCCAAGTTGTATGCGGAGACAGAACGTCTGTCTAGGGATGTGGAATGGAACGTCTGTCTAGGGATGTGGAATGGAACTTGCCAAGCTGTTTGCGGAGACAGAACGTCTGTCTAGGGATGTGGAATGGAACTTGCCAAGCTGTATGCGGAGACAGAACGTCTGTCTAGGGAAGTGGAATGGAACTTGCCAAGCTGTATGCGGAGACAGAACGTCTGTCTAGGGATGTGGAATGGAACTTGCCAAGCTGTATGCGGAGACAGAACGTCTGTCTAGGGATGTGGAATGGAACTTGCCAAGCTGTATGCGGAGACAGAACGTCTGTCTAGGGATGTGGAATGGAACTTGCCAAGCTGTATGCGGAGACAGAACGTCTGTCTAGGGATGTGGAATGGAACGTCTGTCTAGGGATGTGGAATGGAACTTGCCAAGCTGTTTGCGGAGACAGAACGTCTGTCTAGGGATGTGGAATGGAACTTGCCAAGCTGTATGCGGAGACAGAACGTGTCTAGGGATGTGGAATGGAACTTGCCAAGCTGTATGCGGAGACAGAACGTCTGTCTAGGGATGTGGAATGGAACTTGCCAAGCTGTATGCGGAGACAGAACGTCTGTCTAGGGATGTGGAATGGAACTTGCCAAGCTGTGTGCGGAGACAGAACGTCTGTCTAGGGATGTGGAATGGAACTTGCCAAGCTGTATGCGGAGACAGAACGTCTGTCTAGGGATGTGGAATGGAACTTGCCAAGCTGTATGCGGAGACAGAACGTCTGTCTAGGGATGTGGAATGGAACTTGCCAAGCTGTATGCGGAGACAGAACGTCTGTCTAGGGATGTGGAATGGAACGTCTGTCTAGGGATGTGGAATGGAACTTGCCAAGCTGTATGCGGAGACAGAACGTCTGTCTAGGGATGTGGAATGGAACGTCTGTCTAGGGATGTGGAATGGAACTTGCCAAGCTGTTTGCGGAGACAGAACGTCTGTCTAGGGATGTGGAATGGAACTTGCCAAGCTGTATGCAGAGACAGAACGTCTGTCTAGGGATGTGGAATGGAACTTGCCAAGCTGTTTGCGGAGACAGAACGTCTGTCTAGGGATGTGGAATGGAACTTGCCAAGCTGTATGCGGAGACAGAACGTCTGTCTAGGGATGTGGAATGGAACTTGCCAAGCTGTTTGCGGAGACAGAACGTCTGTCTAGGGATGTGGAATGGAACTTGCCAAGCTGTATGCGGAGACAGAACGTCTGTCTAGGGATGTGGAATGGAACTTGCCAATCTGTATGCGGAGACAGAACGTCTGTCTAGGGATGTGGAATGGAACTTGCCAAGCTGTATGCGGAGACAGAACGTCTGTCTAGGGATGTGGAATGGAACTTGCCAAGCTGTATGCGGAGACAGAACGTCTGTCTAGGGATGTGGAATGGAACTTGCCAAGCTGTATGCGGAGACAGAACGTCTGTCTAGGGATGTGGAATGGAACTCGTCAAGCTGTATGCGGAGACAGAACGTCTGTCTAGGGATGTGGAATGGAACTTGCCAAGCTGTATGCGGAGACAGAACGTCTGTCTAGGGATGTGGAATGGAACTTGCCAAGCTGTATGCAGAGACAGAACGTCTGTCTAGGGATGTGGAATGGAACTTGCCAAGCTGTATGCGGAGACAGAACGTCTGTCTAGGGATGTGGAATGGAACTTGCCAAGCTGTATGCGGAGACAGAACGTCTGTCTAGGGATGTGGAATGGAACTTGCCAAGCTGTATGCGGAGACAGAACGTCTGTCTAGGGATGTGGAATGGAACTTGCCAAGCTGTATGCGGAGACAGAACGCCTGTCTAGGGATGTGGAATGGAACTTGCCAAGCTGTATGCGGAGACAGAACGTCTGTCTAGGGATGTGGAATGGAACTTGCCAAGCTGTATGCGGAGACAGAACGTCTGTCTAGGGATGTGGAATGGAACTTGCCAAGCTGTATGCGGAGACAGAACGTCTGTCTAGGGATGTGGAATTGAACTTGCCAAGCTGTATGCGGAGACAGAACGTCTGTCTAGGGATGCGGAATGGAACTTGCCAAGCTGTATGCGGAGACAGAACGTCTGTCTAGGGATGCGGAATGGAACTTGCCAAGCTGTATGCGGAGACAGAACGTCTGTCTAGGGATGCGGAATGGAACTTGCCAAGCTGTATGCGGAGACAGAACGTCTGTCTAGGGATGCGGAATGGAACTTGCCAAGCTGTATGCGGAGACAGAACGTCTGTCTAGGGATGTGGAATGGAACTTGCCAAGCTGTATGCGGAGACAGAACGTCTGTCTAGGGATGCGGAATGGAACTTGCCAAGCTGTATGCGGAGACAGAACGTCTGTCTAGGGATGTGGAATGGAACTTGCCAAGCTGTATGCGGAGACAGAACGTCTGTCTAGGGATGTGGAATGGAACGTCTGTCTAGGGATGTGGAATGGAACTTGCCAAGCTGTATGCGGAGACAGAACGTCTGTCTAGGGATGTGGAATGGAACTTGCCAAGCTGTTTGCGGAGACAGAACGTCTGTCTAGGGATGTGGATTAAGGGGAAATCATTGTGTGATGGAGTTTGGTTTGAATTCTGTTAATGAAGGAATGTGACTGCTCAGGTGCAGTGATTAGATCATGATAATTATAGCCCGGCGCCGAGATGTCTAGAATGTTTAGCAATTAGCCATCTGAAGGTGTATTGAAGCCCCCCACGGTGTGATGTGTGGGTGGAGAGTTTGATTGTTCCTTTCATGCTTAAACTGTATATAAGACTGAAAGCCGACCATTAAAGTTGTCTTCATTTTGAAACCAGAAAGCACAGAGCTGCGTCTCGTCTTATTCTGGGAATGGGATGGATCGGGTCCTGCTGGTTGGAGTGTCAGATAAGCTGTCCTGGATGGAATGGAATATCGTGAACGGATTTAACCCCTGTCCCATTTGGGGTTCCGTTACACCATCCATCTCATCCATCCCGGGCATCCCATCCATCCCGGGCATCCCATCCATTACGTCCATCCCGGGCATCCCATTCATCCCGTCCTGTTCATCCCATCCATCCCGGGCATCCCATCCATTACATCCATCCCGGGCATCCCATCCATTACGTCCATCCCGGGCATCCCATTCATCCCGTCCTGTTCATCCCATCCATCCCGGGCATCCCATCCACAACCCACTCCATACAGGAGTTTAGTGTCAAGGAACTTGAGTGTCCTGCACAGAGTCCTGACCTCATCCTATTAAACATCTTTGGGATGAATTGGACCATAACTGTGACCTCCACAGAGAGCCTC
This sequence comes from Rana temporaria, assembly GCF_905171775.1. Classification (NCBI taxonomy): domain Eukaryota; kingdom Metazoa; phylum Chordata; class Amphibia; order Anura; family Ranidae; genus Rana; species Rana temporaria. Next base: position 164,293,097 of record NC_053499.1, on the reverse strand, counting down.
AACCTCATCCCTACCGATCACCCGACCTCACCCCCGCCGATCACCCGACCTCACCCCCACCGATCACCCGACCTCATCCCCGCCGATCACCCAACCTCACACCCGACCTCATCCCTGCCGATCACCCGACCTCACCCCCGCCGATCACCCGACCTCACCCCCACCGATCACCCGACCTCATCCCCGCCGATCACCCAACCTCACACCCGACCTCATCCCTGCCGATCACCCGACCTCACCCCCGCCGATCACCCGACCTCACCCCCACCGATCACCCGACCTCATCCCCGCCGATCACCCAACCTCACACCCGACCTCATCCCTGCCGATCACCCGACCTCACCCCCGCCGATCACCCGACCTCATCCCCGCCGATCACCCGACCTCATCCCCGCCGATCCCCCGACCTCATCCCCGCCGATAACCCAACCTCATCCCCGCCGATCCCCCGACCTCACCCCAGCCGATCACCCGACCTCATCCCTGCCGATAACCCGACCTCATCCCCGCCGATCACCCGACCTCACCCCAGCCGATCACCCGACCTCACCCCAGCCGATCACCCGACCTCACCCCAGCCGATCACCCGACCTCACCCCAGCCGATCACCCGACCTCACCCCCGCCGATCACCCGACCTCATCCCCGCCGATCACCCGACCTCATCCCCGCCGATCACCCGACCTCATCCCCGCCGATCCCCCGACCTCACCCCAGCCGATCACCCAACCTCATCCCTGCCGATCCCCCGACCTCACCCAACCTCATCCCCGCCGATCACCCAACCTCATCTCCACCGATCACCCAACCTCATCCCCGCCGATCACCAGACCTCATCCCAGCCGATCACCCGACCTCACACCCGACCTCATCCCTGCCGATCACCCGACCTCACCCCCGCCGATCACCCGACCTCATCCCCGCCGATCACCCGACCTCATCCCCGCCGATCCCCCGACCTCATCCCCGCCGATAACCCAACCTCATCCCCGCCGATCCCCCGACCTCACCCCAGCCGATCACCCGACCTCATCCCTGCCGATAACCCGACCTCATCCCCGCCGATCACCCGACCTCACCCCAGCCGATCACCCGACCTCACCCCAGCCGATCACCCGACCTCACCCCAGCCGATCACCCGACCTCACCCCAGCCGATCACCCGACCTCACCCCCGCCGATCACCCGACCTCATCCCCGCCGATCACCCGACCTCATCCCCGCCGATCACCCGACCTCATCCCCGCCGATCCCCCGACCTCACCCCAGCCGATCACCCAACCTCATCCCTGCCGATCCCCCGACCTCACCCAACCTCATCCCCGCCGATCACCCAACCTCATCTCCACCGATCACCCAACCTCATCCCCGCCGATCACCAGACCTCATCCCAGCCGATCACCCGACCTCATCCCCGCCGATCACCCGACCTCACCCCAGCCGATCACCCGACCTCACCCCAGCCGATCACCCGACCTCACCCCAGCCGATCACCCGACCTCACCCCTGCCGATCACCCGACCTCACCCCTGCCGATCACCCGACCTCACCCCTGCCGATCACCCGACCTCACCCCTGCCGATAACCCGACCTCATCCCCGCCGATCACCCGACCTCATCCCCGCCGATCAACCTCACCCCAGCCGATCACCCGACCTCACCCCTGCCGATCACCCGACCTCACCCCTGCCGATCACCCGACCTCACCCCTGCCGATCACCCGACCTCACCCCTGCCGATCACCCGACCTCACCCCTGCCGATCACCCGACCTCACCCCTGCCGATCACCCGACCTCACCCCTGCCGATCACCCGACCTCACCCCTGCCGATCACCCGACCTCACCCCTGCCGATCACCCGACCTCACCCCTGCCGATCACCCGACCTCACCCCTGCCGATCACCCGACCTCACCCCCGCCGATCACCCGACCTCACCCCAGCCGATCACCCGACCTCATCCCCGCCGATCACCCGACCTCATCCCCGCCGATCACCCGACCTCATCCCAGCCGATCACCCGACCTCACCCCAGCCGATCACCCGACCTCATCCCCACCGATCACCCGACCTCACCCCAGCCGATCACCCGACCTCACCCCAGCCGATCACCCGACCTCACCCCAGCCGATCACCCGACCTCACCCCAGCCGATCACCCGACCTCACCCGACCTCACCCCAGCCGCTCATCCGACCTCACCCCAGCCGATCACCCGACCTCACCCCAGCCGATCACCCGACCTCACCCCCGCCGATCACCCGACCTCACCCCCGCCGATCACCCGACCTCACCCCCGCCGATCACCCGACCTCACCCCCGCCGATCACCCGACCTCACCCCTGCCGATCACCCGACCTCACCCCTGCCGATCACCCGACCTCACCCCTGCCGATCACCCGACCTCACCCCTGCCGATCACCCGACCTCACCCCCGCCGATCACCCGACCTCACCCCAGCCGATCACCCGACCTCATCCCCGCCGATCACCCGACCTCATCCCCGCCGATCACCCGACCTCATCCCAGCCGATCACCCGACCTCACCCCAGCCGATCACCCGACCTCATCCCCACCGATCACCCGACCTCACCCCAGCCGATCACCCGACCTCACCCCAGCCGATCACCCGACCTCACCCCAGCCGATCACCCGACCTCACCCCAGCCGATCACCCGACCTCACCCCAGCCGCTCATCCGACCTCACCCCAGCCGATCACCCGACCTCACCCCAGCCGATCACCCGACCTCACCCCCGCCGATCACCCGACCTCACCCCCGCCGATCACCCGACCTCACCCCCGCCGATCACCCGACCTCACCCCCGCCGATCACCCGACCTCACCCCAGCCGATCACCCGACCTCACCCCAGCCGATCACCCGACCTCACCCCAGCCGATCACCCGACCACACCCCAGCCGATCACCCGACCTCACCCCCGCCGATCACCCGACCTCACCCCCGCCGATCACCCGACCTCACCCCCGCCGATCACCCGACCTCACCCCCGCCGATCACCCGACCTCACCCCCGCCGATCACCCGACCTCACCCCAGCCGATCACCCGACCTCACCCCCGCCGATCACTCGACCTCACCCCAGCCGATCACCCGACCTCACCCCAGCCGATCACCCGACCTCACCCCAGCCGATCACCCGACCTCACCCCAGCCGATCACCCGACCTCACCCCAGCCGATCACCTGACCTCACCCCAGCCGATCACCCGACCTCATCCCCGACGATCACCCAACCTCATCTCCGCCGATCACCCAACCTTATCCCCGCCGATCACCCAACCTCACTCCCGCCGATCACCCAACCTCATCTCCGACGATCACCCAACCTCATCCCCGCCGATCACCCAACCTCATCCCCGCCGATCACCCAACCTCATCCCCGCCGATCACCCAACCTCACTCCCGCCGATCACCCAACCTCACTCCCGCCGATCACCCAACCTCATCCCTACCGATCACCCGACCTCATCCCTACCGATCACCCGACCTCAACCCTACCTCATCCCTGCCGATCACCCGACCTCATCCCCGCCGATCACCCGACCTCATCCCCGCCGATCACCCGACCTCATCCCCGCCGATCACCCGACCTCATCCCCGCCGATCACCCGACCTCATCCCCGCCGATCACCCGACCTCATCCCCGCCGATCACCCGACCTCATCCCTAATCAGATGTGTCAGTACATGGAGGCAGATCTGCTTGTCCAGTACATGGAGGTGGGTGTGGCTTAGTATTGGAGAAAATTTACAGCCTGAATAATGAGAAGAAGGAAAGTGGAGAATGTGAGAGAAAACGATCGGCCGCCACATTCCCCGCCATTCGTCACACATTATTCTCCCGCCAGTCAGAGGGACACTTACCTCGCCCACACATTTCCAGAGGGACACTTACCTCACCCACACATTTCCAGTCAGAGGGTTACTTACCTCACCCACACATTTCCAGAGGGACACTTACCTCACCCACACATTTCCAGTCAGAGGGACACTTACCTCGCCCACACATTTCCAGTCAGAGGGACACTTACCTCACCCACACATTTCCAATCAGAGGGACACTTACCTCACCCACACATTTCCAGAGGGACACTTACCTCACCCACACATTTCCAGTCAGAGGGACACTTACCTCACCCACACATTTCCAATCAGAGGGACACTTACCTCGCCCACACATTTCCAGTCAGAGGGACACTTACCCCACCCACACATTTCCAGTCAGAGGGACACTTACCTCACCCACACATTTCCAATCAGAGGGACATTTACCTCGCCCACACATTTCCAGTCAGAGGGACACTTACCCCACCCACACATTTCCAGTCAGAGGGACACTTACCTCGCCCACACATTTCCAATCAGAGGGACACTTACCTCACCCACACATTTCCAGTCAGAGGGACACTTACCTCACCCACACATTTCCAGTCAGAGGGACACTTACCTCGCCCACAGCTCCGCAGAAGGGAACAGCTCTTGGATGAACGGGGTTTGGTAGCCGTACAGACAGATCAGGTGACCTCCAGCGAAAAAGCCGACCATGACGCTTAGCGTGTTCAGTCCAATATGGCTGATGGGGAAGTGACACGCCCACCACGTGCAAAAGCCAATGAAAACCAAGTAGTAGACGGCAGAGAAGGCGGAGGGAACGGCGATTCCTGGATAAAAGAAATGCGGTGAGTGAGACTTCAACCAAACCTCCCAATAGGAGCAACTTACCTTTAATGACGTTCTCCTTCAAAAAACCCCGAAAGCAACCCCCCCTCAGATAAAAATCACCCCCCCAGAGCAACCCCCCCTCAGATAAAAATCACCCCCCCCCAACCCCCTCAGATAATAATCACCTCCCCCAGAGCAACCCCGCCCCTCAGATAAAAATCACCTGCCCCCCAGAGAAACCCCGCCCCTCAGATAAAAATCACCTCCCCCCCAAGATAATAATCACCTCCCCCAGAGCAACCCCCCCTCAGATAAAAATCACCCCCCCCCCCAAGATAATAATCACCTCCCCCAGAGCAACCCCGCCCCTCAGATAAAAATCACCTGCCCCCCTGATGAAAGAAGGGACCCTCTGATGAAGGAAGGCCCCCTCAGATAATAATCACCCCCCCCCAGAGCAACCCCCTCCCTAATACTGGTCACTGGAAGGACAACATGGCCCCCTCAGATAATAATCACCCCCCCCCCAGAGCAACCCCCTCCCTCATACTGGTCACTGGAAGGACAACATGGCCCCCTCAGATAATAATCACCCCCCCCCAGAGCAACCCCCTCCCTAATACTGGTCACTGGAAGGACAACATGGCCCCTCAGATAAAAATCACCACCCCCTCCCCCAGAGCAACCCCCTCCCTAATACTGGTCACTGGAAGGACAACATGGCCCCCTCAGATAATAATCCCCCCCCCCCCCCAGAGCAACCCCCTCCCTCATACTGGTCACTGGAAGGACAACATGGCCCCCTCCCCCAGAGCAACCCCCTCCCTCATACTGGTCACTGGAAGGACAAAATGGCACCCTCAGATAATAATCACCCCCCCCCCCCAGAGCAACCCCCTCCCTCATACTGGTCACTGGAAGGACAACATGGCCCCCTCAGATAATAATCACCCCCCCCAGAGCAACCCCCTCCCTCATACTGGTCACTGGAAGGACAACATGGCCCCCTCAGATAATAATCACCCCCCCCCCCAGAGCAACCCCCTCCCTCATACTGGTCACTGGAAGGACAACATGGCCCCCTCAGATAAAAATCACCCCCCCTCCCCCAGAGCAACCCCCTCCCTAATACTGGTCACTGGAAGGACAACATGGACCCCTCAGATAAAAATCACCCCCCCCCCCCAGAGCAACCCCCTCCCTTATACTGGTCACTGGAAGGACAACATGGCCCCCTCAGATAATAATCACCCCCCCTCCCCCAGAGCAACCCCCTCCCTCATACTGGTCACTGGAAGGACAACATGGCCCCCTCAGATAATAATCACCCCCCCTCCCCCAGAGCAACCCCCTCCCTAATACTGGTCACTGGAAGGACAACATGGCCCCCTCAGATAATAATCACCCCCCCCCCCAGAGCAACCCCCTCCCTCATACTGGTCACTGGAAGGACAACATGGCCCCCTCAGATAATAATCACCCCCCCCCCCAGAGCAACCCCCTCCCTCATACTGGTCACTGGAAGGACAACATGGCCCCCTCAGATAATAATCACCCCCCCCCCCCAGAGCAACCCCCTCCCTCATACTGGTCACTGGAAGGACAACATGGCCCCCTCAGATAATAATCACCCCCCCCAGAGCAACCCCCTCCCTCATACTGGTCACTGGAAGGACAACATGGCCCCCTCAGATAATAATCCCCCCCCCCCCAGAGCAACCCCCTCCCTCATACTGGTCACTGGAAGGACAACATGGCCCCCTCAGATAAAAATCACCCCCCCTCCCCCAGAGCAACCCCCTCCCTAATACTGGTCACTGGAAGGACAACATGGCCCCCTCAGATAAAAATCACCCTCCCTCCCCAGAGTAACCCCCTCCCTAATACTGGTCACTGGAAGGACAACATGGCCCCCTCAGATAATAATCACCCCCCCCCCAGAGCAACCCCCTCCCTCATACTGGTCACTGGAAGGACAACATGGCCCCTCAAATAATAATCACCCCCCCCCCCCCAGAGCAACCCCCTCCCTCATACTGGTCACTGGAAGGACAACATGGCCCCCTCAGATAAAAATCACCCCCCCCCCAGAGCAACCCCCTCCCTAATACTGGTCACTGGAAGGACAACATGGCCCCTCAGATAATAATCACCCCCCCTCCCCCAGAGCAACCCCCTCCCTCATACTGGTCACTGGAAGGACAACATGGCCCCCTCAGATAAATATCACCCCCCCCTCCCCCAGAGCAACCCCCTCCCTCATACTGGTCACTGGAAGGACAACATGGCCCCCTCAGATAATAATCACCCCCCCCCCAGAGCAACCCCCTCCCTCATACTGGTCACTGGAAGGACAACATGGCCCCCTCAGATAAAAATCACCCCCCCCCCAGAGCAACCCCCTCCCTAATACTGGTCACTGGAAGGACAACATGGCCCCTCAGATAATAATCACCCCCCCCCAGAGTAACCCCCTCCCTAATACTGGAAGGACAACATGGCCCCCTCAGATAATAATCACCCCCCCCCCAGAGTAACCCCCTCCCTAATACTGGTCACTGGAAGGACAACATGGCCCCCTCAGATAATAATCACCCCCCCCCCCAGAGTAACCCCCTCCCTAATACTGGTCACTGGAAGGACAACATGGCCCCCTCAGATAATAATCACCCCCCCCCCCCAGAGTAACCCCCTCCCTAATACTGGTCACTGGAAGGACAACATGGCCCCCTCAGATAAAAATCACCCCCCCCCCCCAGAGCAACCCCCTCCCTCATACTGGTCACTGGAAGGACAACATGGCCCCTCAGATAATAATCACCCCCCCCCCAGAGTAACCCCCTCCCTAATACTGGTCACTGGAAGGACAACATGGCCCCCTCAGATAATAATCACCCCCCCCCCAGAGTAACCCCCTCCCTAATACTGGTCACTGGAAGGACAACATGGCCCCCTCAGATAAAAATCACCCCCCCTCCCCCAGAGCAACCCCCTCCCTCATACTGGTCACTGGAAGGACAACATGGCCCCCTCAGATAATAATCACCCCCCCTGCCCCAGAGCAACCCCCTCCCTCATACTGGTCACGGGAAGGACAACATGGCCCCCTCAGATAATAATCACCCCCCCTGCCCCAGAGCAACCCCCTCCCTAATACTGGTCACTGGAAGGACAACATGGCCCCCTCAGATAATAATCACCCCCCCTGCCCCAGAGCAACCCCCTCCCTCATACTGGTCACTGGAAGGACAACATGGCCCCCTCAGATAAAAATCACCCCCCCCCCAGAGCAACCCCCTCCCTCATACTGGTCACTGGAAGGACAACATGGCCCCCTCAGATAAAAATCACCCCCCCCCCCCAGAGTAACCCCTTTCCTCATACTGGTCACTGGAAGGACAACATGGCCCCTCAGATAAAAATCACCCCCCCCCCCCTCCCCCAGAGCAACCCCTTCCCTCATACTGGTCACTGGAAGGACAACATGGCCCCTCAGATAATAATCCCCCCCCCCCAGAGTAACCCCTTCCCTCATACTGGTCACTGGAAGGACAACATGGCCCCCTCAGATAATAATCACCCCCCCCCCAGAGCAACCCCCTCCCTCACTGGAAGGACAACATGGCCCCCTCAGATAATAATCACCCCCCCCCCAGAGCAACCCCCTCCCTCATACTGGTCACTGGAAGGACAACATGGCCCCCTCAGATAATAATCACCCCCCCCCCCCAGAGCAACCCCCTCCCTCATACTGGTCACTGGAAGGACAACATGGCCCCCTCAGATAAAAACCACCCCCCCCCCCCCGGGCAACCCCCTCCCTAATACTGGTCACTGGAAGGACAACATGGCCCCCTCAGATAAAAATACCCCCACCCAGAGCAACACCCTCCCTTATACTGGTCACTGGAAGGACAACATGGCCCCCTCAGATAATAATCCCCCCCCCCCCAGAGCAACCCCCTCCCTTATACTGGTCACTGGAAGGACAACATGGCCCCCTCAGATAATAATCACCGCCCCCCCAGAGCAACCCCCTCCCTAATACTGGTCACTGGAAGGACAACATGGCCCCCTCAGATAAAAATCACCCCCCTCCCCCAGAGCAACCCCTTCCCTCATACTGGTCACTGGAAGGACAACATGGCCCCCTCAGATAAAAATCACCCCCCCCCCCAGAGCAACCCCCTCCCTCATACTGGTCCCTGGAAGGACAACATGGCCCCTCAGATAATAATCACCCCCCCCCCCCCCAGAGCAACCCCCTCCCTAATACTGGTCACTGGAAGGACAACATGGCCCCCTCAGATAAAAATCACCCCCCCTCCCCCAGAGCAACCCCTTCCCTCATACTGGTCACTGGAAGGACAACATGGCCCCCTCAGATAATAATCACCCCCCCTCCCCCAGAGCAACCCCCTCCCTCATACTGGTCACTGGAAGGACAACATGGCCCCTCAGATAAAAATCACCACCCCCCCCCCCAGAGCAACCCCCTCCCTCATACTGGTCACTGGAAGGACAACATGGCCCCCTCAGATAAAAATCACCCCCCCTCCCCCAGAGCAACCCCCTCCCTAATACTGGTCACTGGAAGGACAACATGGCCCCCTCAGATAAAAATCACCCCCCCCCCAGAGCAACCCCCTCCCTAATACTGGTCACTGAAAGGACAACATGGCCCCCTCAGATAAAAATCATCACCCCCCCCCCCAGAGTAACCCCCTCCCTAATACTGGTCACTGGAAGGACAACATGGCCCCCTCAGATAATAATCCCCCACCCAGAGTAACCCCCTCCCTAATACTGGTCACTGGAAGGACAACATGGCCCCCTCAGATAAAAATCACCCTCCCTCCCCCAGAGCAACCCCCTCCCTCATACTGGTCACTGGAAGGACAACATGGCCCCCTCAGATAAAAATCACCCCCCCCTCCCCCAGAGCAACCCCCTCCCTCATACTGGTCACTGGAAGGACAACATGGCCCCCTCAGATAAAAATCACCCCCCCCCCCCAGAGTAACCCCCTCCCTCATACTGGTCACTGGAAGGACAACATGGCCCCCTCAGATAAAAATCACCCCCCCTCCCCCAGAGCAACCCCCTCCCTAATACTGGTCACTGGAAGGACAACATGGCCCCCTCAGATAAAAATCACCCCCCCCCCCCAGAGCAACCCCCTCCCTCATACTGGTCACTGGAAGGACAACATGGCCCCCTCAGATAATAATCACCCCCCCTCCCCCAGAGCAACCCCCTCCCTCATACTGGTCACTGGAAGGACAACATGGCCCCCTCAGATAAAAATCACCCCCCCCAGAGCAACCCCCTCCCTCATACTGGTCACTGGAAGGACAACATGGCCCCCTCAGATAATAATCACCCCCCCCCAGAGTAACCCCTTCCCTCATACTGGTCACTGGAAGGACAACATGGCCCCCTCAGATAAAAATCACCCCCCCCAGAGCAACCCCCTCCCTCATACTGGTCACTGGAAGGACAACATGGCCCCCTCAGATAATAATCACCCCCCCCCCCAGAGCAACCCCCTCCCTCATACTGGTCACTGGAAGGACAACATGGCCCCCTCAGATAAAAATCACCCCCCCTCCCCCAGAGCAACCCCCTCCCTAATACTGGTCACTGGAAGGACAACATGGCCCCCTCAGATAAAAATCACCCCCCCCCAGAGCAACCCCCTCCCTCATACTGGTCACTGGAAGGACAACATGGCCCCCTCAGATAATAATCACCCCCCCCCCAGAGCAACCCCCTCCCTCATACTGGTCACTGGAAGGACAACATGGCCCCCTCAGATAAAAATCACCCCCCCCCCCCCAGAGCAACCCCCTCCCTAATACTGGTCACTGGAAGGACAACATGGCCCCCTCAGATAAAAATCACCCCCCCCTCCCCCAGAGCAACCCCCTCCCTAATACTGGTCACTGGAAGGACAACATGGCCCCTCAGATAATAATCCCCCCCCCCCCAGAGTAACCCCTTCCCTCATACTGGTCACTGGAAGGACAACATGGCCCCTCAGATAATAATCCCCCCCCCCCAGAGTAACCCCTTCCCTCATACTGGTCACTGGAAGGACAACATGGCCCCCTCAGATAATAATCACCCCCCCCCCCCAGAGCAACCCCCTCCCTCATACTGGTCACTGGAAGGACAACATGGCCCCCTCAGATAAAAATCACCCTCCCTCCCCCAGAGCAACCCCCTCCCTCATACTGGGCACTGGAAGGACAACATGGCCCCTCAGATAAAAATCACCCCCCTCCCCCAGAGTAACCCCCTCCCTAATACTGGTCACTGGAAGGACAACATGGCCCCTCAGATAATAATCACCCCCCCCCCCCAGAGCAACCCCCTCCCTCATACTGGTCACTGGAAGGACAACATGGCCCCCTCAGATAAAAATCACCCCCCCCCCAGAGCAACCCCCTCCCTCATACTGGTCACTGGAAGGACAACATGGCCCCTCAGATAAAAATCACCCCCCCCCCCCCAAGAGCAACCCCCTCCCTCATACTGGTCACTGGAAGGACAACATGGCCCCCTCAGATAATAATCCCCCCCCCCAGAGTAACCCCCTCCCTAATACTGGTCACTGAAAGGACAACATGGCCCCCTCAGATAAAAATCACCCCCCCCCCCCAGAGTAACCCCCTCCCTAATACTGGTCACTGGAAGGACAACATGGCCCCTCAGATAATAATCACCCCCCCCCCCCAGAGCAACCCCCTCCCTCATACTGGTCACTGGAAGGACAACATGGCCCCCTCAGATAAAAATCCCCCCCCCCCCCCAGAGCAACCCCCTCCCTCATACTGGTCACTGGAAGGACAACATGGCCCCTCAGATAAAAATCACCCCCCCCCCCCAAGAGCAACCCCCTCCCTCATACTGGTCACTGGAAGGACAACATGGCCCCCTCAGATAATAATCCCCCCCCCCAGAGTAACCCCCTCCCTAATACTGGTCACTGAAAGGACAACATGGCCCCCTCAGATAAAAATCCCCCCCCCCCCCAGAGTAACCCCCTCCCTCATACTGGTCACTGGAAGGACAACATGGCCCCTCAGATAAAAATCACCCCCCCCCCCCCAGAGCAACCCCCTCCCTAATACTGGTCACTGGAAGGACAACATGGCCCCCTCAGATAATAATCCCCCACCCAGAGTAACCCCCTCCCTAATACTGGTCACTGGAAGGACAACATGGCCCCCTCAGATAAAAATCACCCTCCCTCCCCCAGAGCAACCCCCTCCCTCATACTGGTCACTGGAAGGACAACATGGCCCCTCAGATAAAAATCACCCCCCCTCCCCCAGAGTAACCCCCTCCCTCATACTGGTCACTGGAAGGACAACATGGCCCCCTCAGATAACCCCCCCCCCCAGAGTAACCCCCTTCCTCATACTGGTCACTGAAAGGACAACATGGCCCCCTCAGATAATAATCACCCCCCCCCCCCCAGAGCAACCCCCTCCATCATACTGATCACTGGAAGGACAACATGGCCCCCTCAGATAAAAATCACCCCCCACTCCAGAGCAACCCCTTCCCTCATACTGGTCACTGGAAGGACAACATGGCCCCTCAGATAATAATACCCCCCTCCCCCAGAGTAACCCCCTCCCTCATACTGGTCACTGGAAGGACAACATGGCCCCCTCAGATAATAATCACCCCCCCAGAGTAACCCCCTCCCTAATACTGGTCACTGGAAGGACAACATGGCCCCCTCAGATAATAATCACCCTCCCTCCCCCAGAGCAACCCCCTCCCTCATACTGGTCACTGGAAGGACAACATGGCCCCTCAGATAATAATACCCCCCTCCCCCAGAGTAACCCCCTCCCTAATACTGGTCACTGGAAGGACAACATGGCCCCTCAGATAAAAATCACCCTCCCTCCCCCAGAGCAACCCCCTCCCTCATACTGGTCACTAGAAGGACAACATGGCCCCTCAGATAATAATCCCCCCCCCCCCAGAGTAACCCCCTCCCTCATACTGGTCACTGGAAGGACAACATGGCCCCTCAGATAATAATCCCGCCCCCCCCAGAGTAACCCCCTCCCTCATACTGGTCACTGGAAGGACAACATGGCCCCTCAGATAATAATACCCCCCCCCCCAGAGCAACCCCCTCCCTCATACTGGTCACTGGAAGGACAACATGGCCCCTCAGATAAAAATCACCCTCCCTCCCCAGAGTAACCCCCTCCCTAATACTGGTCACTGGAAGGACAACATGGCCCCCTCAGATAAAAATCACCCCCCCCCCCAGAGTAACCCCCTCCCTAATACTGGTCACTGGAAGGACAACATGGCCCCCTCAGATAATAATCCCCCCCCCAGAGTAACCCCCTCCCTAATACTGGTCACTGGAAGGACAACATGGCCCCCTCAGATAAAAATCACCCTCCCTCCCCCAGAGCAACCCCCTCCCTCATACTGGTCACTGGAAGGACAACATGGCCCCTCAGATAAAAATCACCCCCCCTCCCCCAGAGCAACCCCCTCCCTCATACTGGTCACTGGAAGGACAACATGGCCCCTCAGATAATAATCCCCCCCCCCCCCAGAGTAACCCCCTCCCTCATACTGGTCACTGGAAGGACAACATGGCCCCTCAGATAATAATCCCGCCCCCCCAGAGTAACCCCCTCCCTCATACTGGTCACTGGAAGGACAACATGGCCCCCTCAGATAAAAATCACCCCCCCCAGAGTAACCCCCTCCCTAATACTGGTCACTGGAAGGACAACATGGCCCCCTCAGATAAAAATCACCCCCCCCAGAGTAACCCCCTCCCTAATACTGGTCACTGGAAGGACAACATGGCCCCTCAGATAATAATACCCCCCTCCCCCAGAGTAACCCCCTCCCTCATACTGGTCACTGGAAGGACAACATGGCCCCCTCAGATAATAATCACCCCCCCAGAGTAACCCCCTCCCTAATACTGGTCACTGGAAGGACAACATGGCCCCCTCAGATAATAATCACCCTCCCTCCCCCAGAGCAACCCCCTCCCTCATACTGGTCACTGGAAGGAAAACATGGCCCCTCAGATAATAATACCCCCCTCCCCCAGAGTAACCCCCTCCCTAATACTGGTCACTGGAAGGACAACATGGCCCCTCAGATAAAAATCACCCTCCCTCCCCCAGAGCAACCCCCTCCCTCATACTGGTCACTAGAAGGACAACATGGCCCCTCAGATAATAATCCCGCCCCCCCCAGAGTAACCCCCTCCCTCATACTGGTCACTGGAAGGACAACATGGCCCCTCAGATAATAATCCCGCCCCCCCCAGAGTAACCCCCTCCCTCATACTGGTCACTGGAAGGACAACATGGCCCCTCAGATAATAATACCCCCCCCCCCCCAGAGCAACCCCCTCCCTCATACTGGTCACTGGAAGGACAACATGGCCCCTCAGATAAAAATCACCCTCCCTCCCCAGAGTAACCCCCTCCCTAATACTGGTCACTGGAAGGACAACATGGCCCCCTCAGATAATAATCCCCCCCCCAGAGTAACCCCCTCCCTAATACTGGTCACTGGAAGGACAACATGGCCCCCTCAGATAAAAATCACCCTCCCTCCCCCAGAGCAACCCCCTCCCTCATACTGGTCACTGGAAGGACAACATGGCCCCTCAGATAAAAATCACCCCCCCTCCCCCAGAGCAACCCCCTCCCTCATACTGGTCACTGGAAGGACAACATGGCCCCTCAGATAATAATCCTGCCCCCCCCCAGAGTAACCCCCTCCCTCATACTGGTCACTGGAAGGACAACATGGCCCCTCAGATAATAATCCCGCCCCCCCAGAGTAACCCCCTCCCTCATACTGGTCACTGGAAGGACAACATGGCCCCTCAATAATACCCCCCTCCCCCAGAGTAACCCCCTCCCTAATACTGGTCACTGGAAGGACAACATGGCCCCCTCAGATAAAAATCACCCCCCCCCAGAGTAACCCCCTCCCTAATACTGGTCACTGGAAGGACAACATGGCCCCCTCAGATAAAAATCACCCCCCCCAGAGTAACCCCCTCCCTAATACTGGTCACTGGAAGGACAACATGGCCCCTCAGATAATAATACCCCCCTCCCCCAGAGTAACCCCCTCCCTCATACTGGTCACTGGAAGGACAACATGGCCCCCTCAGATAATAATCACCCCCCCAGAGTAACCCCCTCCCTAATACTGGTCACTGGAAGGACAACATGGCCCCCTCAGATAATAATCACCCTCCCTCCCCCAGAGCAACCCCCTCCCTCATACTGGTCACTGGAAGGACAACATGGCCCCTCAGATAATAATACCCCCCTCCCCCAGAGTAACCCCCTCCCTAATACTGGTCACTGGAAGGACAACATGGCCCCTCAGATAAAAATCACCCTCCCTCCCCCAGAGCAACCCCCTCCCTCATACTGGTCACTAGAAGGACAACATGGCCCCTCAGATAATAATCCCGCCCCCCCCAGAGTAACCCCCTCCCTCATACTGGTCACTGGAAGGACAACATGGCCCCTCCTGGCAAAGAACTCAGAGGATCTGATAAGGAGGATTGTTGCTCTACAGCAGGGGTCTTCAAACTACGGCCCTCCAGTTGTTCAGAAACTACAATTCCCATCATGCCCAGTCATGTCAGTGTGTTGCAATGCCTCATGGGACGTGTAGTTCTACAACAGCTGGAGGGCCGTAGTTTGAGGATCCCTGCTCTACAGTGATGGGGAACCTCGGCACCCCGGATGTTTTAGAACTACTTTTCCCATGATCCTCTTGAACTCTTCAGTGTAGTGGAGCATCATGGGAAATGTAGTTCTAAAACATCTGGGGTGCCGAGGTTCCCCATCACTGGCCTAGGCTATAAGAAAATTGCCAAGACCCTGAAACTGAGCGTCAGCTTGGTGGCCAAGACCATCCAGCGGTATAACAGGACAGGTTCCCAGGCTGCCATGACGGTTCTTTACCTGCCAATGCCAGCAGCAGCAGAGCCAGACACTTCCTCACGGCCTCCAGCACTTTGTGGGCGGCCTCCTTAATTCGTGACGCCAGAACCCCGTCAAGTGGAGAGATCTTCACATCGTCCTCTTCTTCCTCCTCCTCCTCCGTGTCATCATTCCCAGCCCCCGTCTCCCTTCGCTCCTCTTCTTCCTAAAGACAGGAATAAACCGCGGGATTAAATTCTACATCGATCGATGTCACCAGGGACCCTCATTGGGAAATAGTCCCTCTGTAATTCTACATCGATCGATGTCACCAGGGACCCTCATTGGGAAATAGTCCCTCTGTAATTCTACATCGATCGATGTCACCAGGGACCCTCATTGGGAAATAGTCCCTCTGTAATTCTACATCGATCGATGTCACCAGGGACCCTCATTGGGAAATAGTCCCTCTGTAATTCTACATCGATCGATGTCACCAGGGACCCTCATTGGGAAATAGTCCCTCTGTAATTCTACATCGATCGATGTCACCAGGGACCCTCATTGGGAAATAGTCCCTCTGTAATTCTACATCGATCGATGTCACCAGGGACCCTCATTGGGAAATCGTCCCTCTGTAATTCTACATCGATCGATGTCACCAGGGACCCTCATTGGGAAATCGTCCCTCTGTAATTCTACATCGATCGATGTCACCAGGGACCCTCATTGGGAAATAGTCCCTCTGTAATTCTACATCGATCGATGTCACCAGGGACCCTCATTGGGAAATAGTCCCTCTGTAATTCTACATCGATCGATGTCACCAGGGACCCTGATTGGGAAATCGTCCCTCTGTAATTCTACATCGATCGATGTCACCAGGGACCCTCATTGGGAAATAGTCCCTCTGTAATTCTACATCGATCGATGTCACCAGGGACCCTCATTGGGAAATAGTCCCTCTGTAATTCTACATCGATCGATGTCACCAGGGACCCTGATTGGGAAATAGTCCCTCTGTAATTCTACATCGATCGATGTCACCAGGGACCCTGATTGGGAAATCGTCCCTCTGTAATTCTACATCGATCGATGTCACCAGGGACCCTCATTGGGAAATAGTCCCTCTGTAATTCTACATCGATCGATGTCACCAGGGACCCTCATTGGGAAATCGTCCCTCTGTAAGACTTTCCCATACTTCTGATCCCAGGTCATACAATTCCAACCTATAGAAATACAGAAGGGGAGGAGCCTCTGGGACGAGATCCATACACAGAACTACGACATGTAAATTCAATCCAATTCATTGATCTACAATTCCAATATATAGAGACACGAGATAAATGAAATGAGACACGATGTGAAACGCGTCGCTGCGGCTAGTTTAGAACATAAATATATAGAATGATTGAGTTACATTGCGCCATTATTAGACGTTGGGCTTCCCGTATTCATAAGTTAATGAACCCCTTTGGTTTCATGGAGCTCATAGAACAGGAAGTGATGTTGGCAGGAAGTAGGGGGAGGTAACAAAGGGCGCGAGCCATGTGCTGAAGACAGAGGTTACAACAAACAAAAGTCACTGCCCCTACCTATGATTGGTCTATACAATGAGGAGCGCTGGAAAGGGCGCATATACATACACAAACATGGAATATCCAGGCTCAAACTTACCGACCAATCAGCAACCAACCAAATTCACCTAACAGTGTGCGTTAAAAACAGAGGTTTAGTTGCACGCATTTGAAAATGCATGTGTAAGCTGCAGGCCCCGTCAAGGCTCTCTGTGTACTGCAGGCCCCGTCAAGGCTCTGTGTAGTGCAGGCCCCGTCAAGGCTCTCTGTGTAGTGCAGGCCCCGTCAAGGCTCTCTGTGTACTGCAGGCCCCGTCAAGGCTCTCTGTGTAGTGCAGGCCCCGTCAAGGCTCTCTGTGTAGTGCAGGCCCCGTCAAGGCTCTGTGTAGTGCAGGCCCCGTCAAGGCTCTCTGTGTACTGCAGGCCCCGTCAAGGCTCTCTGTGTACTGCAGGCCCCGTCAAGGCTCTCTGTGTACTGCAGGCCCCGTCAAGGCTCTCTGTGTACTGCAGGCCCCGTCAAGGCTCTCTGTGTACTGCAGGCCCCGTCAAGGCTCTCTGTGTACTGCAGGCCCCGTCAAGGCTCTCTGTGTACTGCAGGCCCCGTCAAGGCTCTCTGTGTAGTGCAGGCCCCGTCAAGGCTCTCTGTGTACTGCAGGCCCCGTCAAGGCTCTCTGTGTACTGCAGGCCCCGTCAAGGCACTCTGTGTACTGCAGTCCCAACTATAACATTGCATTTGAGGTCTCCTCAGTAGGGTTTGAGCCTGGAGATTCCATATATGCGTCCTCTCCAGCGCTCCTGATTGTATAGACCAGTCACAGGTAGGGGGCAGTGACTTTTGTTGTATGTCATTGTGGTCAGGCAGCGCACTTTGCTTCCATGTGCTGAGTGTGCTCCTGCCCCTTTAATGAGGGCTGGGCTACCTCCAGTCACCTCCCCCTTATCTATCCATCAGCAGTCATGTGCTCCTACTGAGGAAACTTAAAATGCAATGTTATAGTTGGGACTGCAGTATACAGAGAGCCTTGACGGGGCCTGCAGCTTACACATGCATTTTCAAATGCGTGCAACTAAACCTCTGTTTTTAACGCACACTGTTAAGACAGGTGAATTTGGTTGGTTGCTGATTGGTCAGTAAGTTTGAGCCTGGATATTCCAAGTTTTTGTATGAAGACAGATGTTTTCTTTTTGGAGGACTTCAGGATGATCCTCCATAGCGTGGGAGAAGGGTTGCCGCTCAGTGTCATGTAGGATGAAGATGATGGGCGACTCCTGTGAGCGGGGGAAGTGGTCGGGCCCTGTGAGCGGGGGAAGTGGTCAGGCCCTGTGAGCAAGGGAAGTGGCCGGGTCCTGTGAGCGGGGGAAGTGGCCAGGCCCTGTAAGCGGGGGAAGTGGCCGGGCCCTGTGAGCGGGGGAAGTGGCCGCATCCTGTGAGCGGGGGAAGTGGCCGGGTCCTTTGAGCGGGGGAAGTGGCCGGGCCCTGTGAGCGGGGGAGGTGGCCGGGCCCTGTGAGCGGGGGAAGTGGCCGGGTCCTGTGAGCGGGGGAAGTGGCCGAGTCCTGTGAGCGGGGGAAGTGGCCGCGTCCTGTGAGCGGGGGAAGTGGCCGCGTCCTGTGAGCGGGGGAAGTGGCCGGGTCCTGTGAGCGGGGGAAGTGGCCGGGTCCTGTGAGCGGGGGAAGTGGCCGGGCCCTGTGGGTGGGGGAAGTGGCCGGGCCCTGTGAGCGGGGGGAAGGGTTGGCACTCAGTGTGATGGTGATGGCCGGGTCCTGTGAGCGGGGGGAAGGGTTGGCACTCAGTATGATGGTGATGGCCGGGTCCTGTGAGCGGGGGGAAGGGTTGGCACTCAGTGTGATGGCCGGGTCCTGTGAGCGGGGGGAAAGGGTTGGCACTCAGTGTGATGGTGATGGCCGGGTCCTGTGAGCGGGGGAAGTGGCCGGGCCCTGTGAGCGGGGGAAGTGGCCAGGCCCTGTAAGCGGGGGAAGTGGCCGGGCCCTGTGAGCGGGGGAAGTGGCCGCATCCTGTGAGCGGGGGAAGTGGCCGGGTCCTTTGAGCGGGGGAAGTGGCCGGGCCCTGTGAGCGGGGGAAGTGGCCGGGCCCTGTGAGCGGGGGAAGTGGCCGAGTCCTGTGAGCGGGGGAAGTGGCCGAGTCCTGTGAGCGGGGGAAGTGGCCGCGTCCTGTGACCGGGGGAAGTGGCCGGGTCCTGTGAGCGGGGGAAGTGGCCGGGTCCTGTGAGCGGGGGAAGTGGCCGGGCCCTGTGAGTGGGGGAAGTGGCCGGGCCCTGTGAGCGGGGGGAAGGGTTGGAACTCAGTGTGATGGTGATGGCCGGGTCCTGTGAGCGGGGGGAAGGGTTGGCACTCAGTGTGATGGTGATGGCCGGGTCCTGTGAGCGGGGGGAAGGGTTGGCACTCAGTGTGATGGTGATGGCCGGGTCCTGTGAGCGGGGGGAAGGGTTGGCACTCAGTGTGATGGTGATGGCCGGGTCCTGTGAGCGGGGGAAGTGGCCGGGCCCTGTGAGCGGGGGAAGTGGCCGGGCCCTGTGAGTGGGGGAAGTGGCCGGGCCCTGTGAGCGGAGGAAGTGGCCGGGTCCTGTGAGCGGGGGGAAGGGTTGGCACTCAGTGTGATGGTGATGGCCGGGTCCTGTGAGCGGGGGGAAGGGTTGGCACTCAGTGTGATGGCCGGGTCCTGTGAGCGGGGGGAAGGGTTGGCACTCAGTGTGATGGTGATGGCTGGGTCCTGTGAGCGGGGGAAGTGGCCGGGCCCTGTGAGCGGGGGAAGTGGCCGGGCCCTGTGAGTGGGGGAAGTGGCCGGGCCCTGTGAGCGGAGGAAGTGGCCAAATCCTGTGAGCAGGGGAAGGGTTGGCACTCAGTGTGATGGTGATGGCCGGGTCCTGTGAGCGGGGGGAAGGGTTGGCACTCAGTGTGATGGTGATGGCCGGGTCCTGTGAGCGGGGGAAGGGTTGGCGCTCTCTATACTTTCTTGGCTCACTTATAAGTGAATTTCCAGCACCGTTTCGTCACACAATCCACATCTGCGGGTCTCGGCTCTCCTTCCATTCTGGCGTCTCCTCAGAACTGCGAGTCTCGGCTGAGATCAGACACTGCCCCACCCCCGATCATTCCTCCTGATTGTAAAGACAGATTTCACCTCCCGTGAGCCCGGATCCCATCGTATATCTAATGAGGGGAATAATAATGAAGAAAGGGACCCTCTGATCAAAGATGGAACCCTCTGATGAAGGAAGGAAGGAAGGAAGGCTCTGATGAAGGAAGGAAGGAAGGCTCTGATGAAGGAAGGAACCCTCTGATGAAGGAAGGAAGGCTCTGATGAAGGAAGGAAGGCTCTGATGAAGGAAGGGACCCTCTGATGAAGGAAGGGACCCTCTGATGAAGGACGGGACCCTCTGATGAAGGACGGGACCCTCTGATGAAGGACGGAACCCTCTGATGAAGGACGGAACCCTCTGATGAAGGAAGGAAGGCTCTGATGAAGGAAGGAAGGCTCTGATGAAGGAAGGAACCCTCTGATGAAGGACGGAACCCTCTGATGAAGGACGGAACCCTCTGATGAAGGACGGAACCCTCTGATGAAGGAAGGAACCCTCTGATGAAGGAAGGAACCCTCTGATGAAGGAAGGAACCCTCTGATGAAGGAAGGAACCCTCTGATGAAGGACGGAACCCTCTGATGAAGGACTGAACCCTCTGATGAAGGACTGAACCCTCTGATGAAGGACTGAACCCTCTGATGAAGGACGGAACCCTCTGATGAAGGAAGGAACGCTCTGATGAAGGAAGGAACGCTCTGATGAAGGAAGGAACCCTCTGATGAAGGAAGGAACCCTCTGATGAAGGAAGGAACCCTCTGATGAAGGAAGGAACCCTCTGATGAAGGAAGGAACCCTCTGATGAAGGAAGGAACCCTCTGATGAAGGAAGGGAGGAAGGAAGGCTCTGATGAAGGAAGGAAGGCTCTGATGAAGGAAGGGACCCTCTGATGAAGGAAGGGACCCTCTGATGAAGGAAGGGACCCTCTGATGAAGGAAGGGACCCTCTGATGAAGGAAGGGACCCTCTGATGAAGGAAGGGACCCTCTGATGAAGGAAGGGACCCTCTGATGAAGGAAGGAAGGCTCTGATGAAGGAAGGAACCCTCTGATGAAGGACGGAACCCTCTGATGAAGGACGGAACACTCTGATGAAGGAAGGAACCCTCTGATGAAGGAAGGAACCCTCTGATGAAGGAAGGGACCCTCTGATGAAGGAAGGAACCCTCTGATGAAGGAAGGAACCCTCTGATGAAGGAAGGAACCCTCTGATGAAGGACGGAACCCTCTGATGAAGGACGGAACCCTCTGATGAAGGAAGGAACCCTCTGATGAAGGAAGGAACCCTCTGATGAAGGACGGAACCCTCTGATGAAGGACGGAACCCTCTGATGAAGGACGGAACCCTCTGATGAAGGACGGAACCCTCTGATGAAGGAAGGAACCCTCTGATGAAGGAAGGAACGCTCTGATGAAGGAAGAAACGCTCCGATGAAGGAAGGAACGCTCCGATGAAGGAAGGAACGCTCCGATGAAGGAAGGCTCTGGTGAAGGAAGGAACCCTCTGATGAAGGAAGGAACCCTCTGATGAAGGAAGGAACCCTCTGATGAAGGAAGGAACCCTCTGATGAAGGAAGGAACCCTCTGATGAAGGAAGGAACCCTCTGATGAAGGAAGGAACCCTCTGATGAAGGAAGGAACCCTCTGATGAAGGAAGGGAGGAAGGAAGGCTCTGATGAAGGAAGGAAGGCTCTGATGAAGGAAGGAACCCTCTGATGAAGGAAGGGACCCTCTGATGAAGGAAGGGACCCTCTGATGAAGGAAGGGACCCTCTGATGAAGGAAGGGAGGAAGGAAGGCTCTGGTGAAGGACGGAACCCTCTGATGAAGGACGGAACCCTCTGATGAAGGACGGAACCCTCTGATGAAGGACGGAACCCTCTGATGAAGGAAGGGACCCTCTGATGAAGGAAGGGACCCTCTGATGAAGGAAGGGACCCTCTGATGAAGGAAGGAACCCTCTGATGAAGGAAGGAACCCTCTGATGAAGGAAGGAACCCTCTGATGAAGGAAGGAACCCTCTGATGAAGGAAGGAACCCTCTGATGAAGGAAGGAACCCTCTGATGAAGGAAGGAACCCTCTGATGAAGGAAGGAACCCTCTGATGAAGGAAGGGAGGAAGGAAGGCTCTGATGAAGGAAGGAAGGCTCTGATGAAGGAAGGAACCCTCTGATGAAGGAAGGAACCCTCTGACGAAGGAAGGAACCCTCTGATGAAGGAGGGGACCCTCTGATGAAGGAAGGAACCCTCTGATGAAGGGACCCTCTGATGAAGGAAGGAACCCTCTGATGAAGGGACCCTCTATAGAAGGAAGGAACCCTCTGATGAAGGAAGGGACCCTCTGATGAAGGAAGGGACCCTCTGATGAAGGAAGGGACCCTCAGATGAAGGAACCCTCTGATAAAGGAAGGAACCCTCTGATGAAAGAAGGAACCCTCTGATGAAAGAGGGAAGGAAGGCTCTGATGAAGGAAGGAACCCTCTGATGAAGGAGGGAACCCTCTGATGAAGGAAGGAACCCTCTGATGAAGGACGGAACCCTCTGATGAAGGACGGAACCCTCTGATGAAGGACGGAACCCTCTGATGAAGGAAGGAACCCTCTGATGAAGGAAGGAACGCTCCGATGAAGGAAGGAACGCTCCGATGAAGGAAGGCTCTGGTGAAGGAAGGAACCCTCTGATGAAGGAAGGAACCCTCTGATGAAGGAAGGAACCCTCTGATGAAGGAAGGAACCCTCTGATGAAGGAAGGAACCCTCTGATGAAGGAAGGAACCCTCTGATGAAGGAAGGAACCCTCTGATGAAGGAAGGGAGGAAGGAAGGCTCTGATGAAGGAAGGAAGGCTCTGATGAAGGAAGGAACCCTCTGATGAAGGAAGGGACCCTCTGATGAAGGAAGGGACCCTCTGATGAAGGAAGGGACCCTCTGATGAAGGAAGGAACCCTCTGATGAAGGAAGGGAGGAAGGAAGGCTCTGGTGAAGGACGGAACCCTCTGATGAAGGACGGAACCCTCTGATGAAGGACGGAACCCTCTGATGAAGGACGGAACCCTCTGATGAAGGAAGGGACCCTCTGATGAAGGAAGGGACCCTCTGATGAAGGAAGGAACCCTCTGATGAAGGAAGGAACCCTCTGATGAAGGAAGGAACCCTCTGATGAAGGAAGGAACCCTCTGATGAAGGAAGGAACCCTCTGATGAAGGAGGGAACCCTCTGATGAAGGAAGGAACCCTCTGATGAAGGAAGGAACCCTCTGATGAAGGAAGGAACCCTCTGATGAAGGAAGGAACCCTCTGATGAAGGAAGGAACCCTCTGATGAAGGAAGGAACCCTCTGATGAAGGAAGGGAGGAAGGAAGGCTCTGATGAAGGAAGGAAGGCTCTGATGAAGGAAGGAACCCTCTGATGAAGGAAGGAACCCTCTGACGAAGGAAGGAACCCTCTGATGAAGGAAGGAACCCTCTGATGAAGGAACCCTCTGATGAAGGAGGGGACCCTCTGATGAAGGAAGGAACCCTCTGATGAAGGGACCCTCTATAGAAGGAAGGAACCCTCTGATGAAGGAAGGGACCCTCTGATGAAGGAAGGGACCCTCTGATGAAGGAAGGGACCCTCAGATGAAGGAACCCTCTGATAAAGGAAGGAACCCTCTGATGAAAGAAGGAACCCTCTGATGAAAGAAGGAACCCTCTGATGAAAGAGGGAAGGAAGGCTCTGATGAAGGAAGGAACGCTCTGATGAAGGAGGGAACCCTCTGATGAAGGACGGAACCCTCTGATGAAGGACGGAACCCTCTGATGAAGGACGGAACCCTCTGATGAAGGACGGAACCCTCAGCTTTATAGAGCAGAATTGGTGAGAGGAGCCCGAGTCTCCTATTTATCTCTATAGTCATGTTTGCGCCCCCCCAGTGCAGAGCAGAATTGCGCCTGACGTCTGATGTTGGGTAGAAGAGGGGGAGGGGAACCCATACGAGGATTTTCATACGAAGGTTCACCCAAAACTTTAATAAAGAAAGATTTCCTTTCCACAAGAAAAGGGCGAGATCTGCATTCAGGAAAGGAGATCAGGGAGCGCAGAGAGCGAAGGGTTAATGGCGGGAGGTCACGTGACTGGCACAGCTGGTAACGCCCGGCTCGCTCTGCCAGGATGAATGTAAATAAAAAAAAACATGTCCGGGAGCCGAGCCGGACATTTCACCACCGATGGAAAAAAGAGAAGGAGGGGGAGGAAGCCGGAGGAGGGGAGAGAAGAGAAAAATGAGAAATGACATGAAAATAAACAGAGAGGAGAGGAGAGGAGCGCCACACTCCGCACACGGCCTGGAGAGGAGAGGAGAGCCACACTCCGCACACGGCCTGGAGAGGAGAGCCACACTCCGCACACGGCCTGGAGAGGAGAGGAGCGCCACACTCCGCACACGGCCTGGAGAGGAGAGCCACACTCAGCACACGCCCTGGAGAGGAGAGGAGAGCCACACTCCGCACACGGCCTGGAGAGGAATGGAGAGGAGAGCCACACTCCGCACACGGCCTGGAGAGGAGAGCCACACTCCGCACACGGCCTGGAGAGGAGAGGAGAGCCACACTCCGCACACGGCCTGGAGAGGAATGGAGAGGAGAGCCACACTCCGCACACGGCCTGGAGAGGAATGGAGAGGAGAGCCACACTCCGCACACGGCCTGGAGAGGAGAGGAGCGCCACACTCCGCACACGGCCTGGAGAGGAGAGCCACACTCAGCACACGCCCTGGAGAGGAGAGGAGAGCCACACTCCGCACACGGCCTGGAGAGGAGAGGAGAGCCACACTCCGCACACGGCCTGGAGAGGAGAGGAGAGCCACACTCCGCACACGGCCTGGAGAGGAGAGGAGAGCCACACTCCGCACACGGCCTGGAGAGGAGAGGAGAGCCACACTCCGCACACGGCCTGGAGAGGAGAGCCACACTCCGCACACGGCCTGGAGAGGAGAGCCACACTCCGCACACGGCCTGGAGAGGAGAGGAGAGCCACACTCCGCACACGGCCTGGAGAGGAGAGCCACACTCCGCACACGGCCTGGAGAGGAGAGGAGAGCCACACTCCGCACACGGCCTGGAGAGGAGAGGAGCGCCACACTCCGCACACGGCCTGGAGAGGAGAGGAGCGCCACACTCCGCACACGGCCTGGAGAGGAGAGGAGAGGAGAGCCACACTCCGCACACGGCCTGGAGAGGAGAGGAGAGGAGAGCCACACTCCGCACACGGCCTGGAGAGGAGAGGAGAGGAGAGCCACACTCCGCACACGGCCTGGAGAGGAGAGGAGAGCCACACTCCGCACACGGCGAGGAGAGGAGAGGAGAGCCACACTCCGCACACGGCGAGGAGAGGAGAGGAGAGCCACACTCCGCACACGGCCTGGAGAGGAGAGGAGAGCCACACTCCGCACACGGCCTGGAGAGGAGAGGAGAGCCACACTCAGCACACGGCCTGGAGAGGAGAGGAGAGCCACACTCAGCACACGGCCTGGAGAGGAGAGGAGAGCCACACTCCGCACACGCCTGGGCGTAATACTACCCAAGATCCCAGCCCGGGCCAGACTAAAGGATCCATAAATCAGGACCCAGGGGGTGTATTTAATGACACGGGGGTGTATCTAATGACACTGGGTGCATCTAATGACACGGGGGTGTATCCAATGACACGGGGGGTGTATCCAATGACACGGGGGGTGTATCTAATGACACGGGGGTGTATCTAATGACACGGGGGGTGTATCTAATGACACGGGGGGTGTATCTAATGACACGGGGGGTGTATCTAATGACATTGGGTGTATCTGACATGGGGGGGTGTATCTAATGACACGGGGGGTGTATCTAATGACACGGGGGGTGTATCTAATGACACGGGGGGTGTATCTAATGACACGGGGGGTGTATCTAATGACACGGGGGGTGTATCTAATGACACGGGGGGTGTATCTAATGACACGGGGGTGTATCTAATGACATTGGGTGTATCTGACACGGGGGGGTGTATCTAATGACACGGGGGTGTATCCAATGACACGGGGGGTGTATCTAATGACACGGGGGGTGTATCTAATGACACGGGGGGTGTATCTAATGACACGGGGGTGTATCTAATGACACGGGGGGTGTATATAATGACACGGGGGGTGTATATAATGACACGGGGGGTGTATATAATGACACGGGGGTGTATCTAATGACACGGGGGTGTATCTAATGACACGGGGGGTGTATCTAATGACACGGGGGGTGTATCTAATGACACGGGGGGTGTATCTAATGACACGGGGGTGTATCTAATGACACGGGGGGTGTATCTAATGACACGGGGGGTGTATCTAATGACACGGGGGGTGTATCTAATGACACGGGGGGTGTATATAATGACACGGGGGTGTATATAATGACACGGGGGGTGTATCTAATGACACGGGGGGTGTATCTAATGACACGGGGGGTGTATCTAATGACACTGGGGGTGTATATAATGACACTGGGGGTGTATCTAATGACACGGGGGGTGTATCTAATGACACGGGGGTGTATCTAATGACACGGGGGTGTATCTAATGACACGGGGGGTGTATCTAATGACACGGGGGGTGTATCTAATGACACGGGGGGTGTATCTAATGACACGAGGGTGTATCTAATGACACGGGGGGTGTATCTAATGACACGGGGGGTGTATCTAATGACACGGGGGGTGTATCTAATGACACGGGGGTGTATCTAATGACACGGGGGGTGTATCTAATGACACGGGGGGGGTATCTAATGACACGGGGGGTGTATCTAATGACACGAGGGTGTATCTAATGACACGGGGGGTGTATCTAATGACACGGGGGGTGTATCTAATGACACGGGGGGTGTATCTAATGACACGGGGGGTGTATCTAATGACACGGGGGGTGTATCTAATGACACGGGGGGTGTATCTAATGACACGGGGGGTGTATCTAATGACACGGGGGGTGTATCTAATGACACGGGGGGTGTATCTAATGACACAGGGGGTGTATCCAATGACACAGGGGGTGTATCCAATGAAACGGGGGTGTATCTAATGACACGGGGGTGTATCTAATGACACGGTACGGAGACGGGTGGAGGAAGTGAGGGGGCGGCACACACATCTCCTTATCAGGAACACCTCCCCCACCTGTTCTGTCACATGGGTTGTCCTGCGGATTCTCCCGCGTGACGATCTCTGCCGGGGCACCAGTCGGTTGCACAGCCCCAGACACACAGCCGACACCAAGAACATCCCGAAATCCGGAGACACCAGCCGCAACGCGTTGGGGACGTCATAGAAGTCCAACCTGAGGAGGAACCAGGCAGAAGATTTATTCCGAGCTCAGCAGGGAACACAGAGACGATCGCTCTCGATCATTTTATTGGTCGGTTTATTAGAACAGGGAGAGAAAAACAAGAAAAATACCCAGAAAAATGCATTTCACAAAACTTATCAATAGATTTGTATTTTAATGAGTGGAATAAGTATGTGCACCCCTCACAGAACGCGACTTGTGATTGGTGGAGAATCCCTTGTCGGGGGTCACAGAGGTCAGACGTTTCTTGGAGTTGGCCTCCAGGTTCTCACCTCTCAGGAGGGATTTTCTCCTCCAAGTCATGAAGGTTTCCAGGCTGACGTTTGGTCACTCGAACCTTCAGCTCCTCCACATATTTTCTATGGGATTAAGGTCTGGAGACCGGCTAGGCCACTCCAAGACCTTTATGTGCTTCTTCTTGAGCCCCTCCTTTGTTGCCTTGGCCGTGTTTTGGGTGATTGTCATGCTGGAAGACCCATCCCCCACCCATCTTCAGTGTTCTGTCTGAGGGAAGAAGGTTCTCCTCCAAGATGTGATGGTACATGGCCCCGCCCATCGTCCCTTAGAAGAGGTGAAGTTTTCCTGTCCCCTTAGTAGAAACCCCCCCCCCAAAGCATAATGTTTCCCCCTCCATGTATGACGGTGGGGGATGGTGTTCTCCATGTATGACGGTGGGGGAGGGTGTTCTTGGGTGTCATAGGCTCCTCCTCCTCCAAACACGGCGAGTTGAGTTGATGACAAAGATCTCGATTTTCGTCTCCTCTGACCACAACCCCTCCCCCAGTTCTCCTCTGAATCATTCAGATGTTGATTATCAGACATCAGACGGGCTGTCATGTGATTTCCTGATCAGGGGGACCTTGCGGGGGCTGCAGGATTTCAGTCCCTCCCGGTGTAGTGTGTTACCAATTGTTTCCTTGGTGACGATGGTCCCGGCTGAGATCAGTGACAAGATCCTCCCGTGTAGTTCTGGGCGGATTCCTCGCCGTTCTCCTGATCATTGAACCTCCACGAGGGGAGATCTTTGTATGGAGCCCCAGACTGAGTAGGGTTGTCACCTCATCCCTTTAAACCCGAACACCTCCATTTCTTCATTAATGTTTGGTTAGTTCAATATCCTCACCTCTTTGGGGACCAAAGAATTCAAGTGGAGGGAGAATGTAGCCATGAAGTACACAGGTTCTGAGGATGATTAAGGTGGAGATTAAACTCCCTTGGTGCCTCATCTGCATTAATTGATATATGTGATCGGGTTTATAGGAATGAGGTCCATTAAGACCGAGGGGGAGTGACCGTTATTTTGTGTTTCTTCCATTAGTGAATAAATCCCACCATCTGTTGTCTCCTCCCACCATCTGTTGTCTCCTCCCACCAGCTGTTGTCTCCGCCCACCAAGCTGCTCGGCGAGGGTCTTGTAGCCCATCCCAGCCTTGTGTAGATCTCCGATCTTCTCCCCGACATCCTTGGACAGATCTTTGGTCTTCCCCCATGGTGGAGAGATCGGAATCTGATTGGTTGCTTCTGTGGACGGGTCTCTTCTATACAGGAAACAAGCTGAGATTAGGAGAACACCCTAAGAGAGAGAGAGAGAGAGAGAGTGCTCCTAATCTCAGCTCATTACCTGTATAGAAGACACCCGGGAGCCAGAAATCTCGCTGATTGGTCGGGGTTCACATACTTATTTCACTCATTAAAATGCAAATCAATTTATAACTTTTATGAAATGCGTTTTTCTGGATATTTTTGTTGTTTTTCTCTCACTGTTATAATAATCCGACCAATAAAATTATAGAGACCGATCGTTTCTTTGTCACAAAATCAGCAAGGGGATTAAATACTTTTTTCCCCCACACTGTACACTATATCACCAAAAGTATTGGGACGCCTCCTTTACACACACATGACCTTTAATGACCCCCCAGTCTTAGTCCGGAGGGTTCAATATGGAGTTGGCTCCGCCCTTTGCAGCTATAACACCTTCACCTCTTCAGGGAAGGCCGTCCACAAGGTTTAGGGGTGTGTCTATGGGAAGGCCGCCCACAAGGTTTAGGGGTGTGTCTATGGGAAGGCCGCCCACAAGGTTTAGGAGGGTGTCTATGGGAAGGCCGTCCACAAGGTTTAGGGGCGTGTCTATGGGAAGGCCGTCCACAAGGTTTAGGGGCGTGTCTATGGGAAGGCCTTCCACAAGATTTAGGGGTGTGTCTATGGGAAGGCTGCCCACAAGGTTTAGGGGTGTGTCTATGGGAAGGCCGTCCACAAGGTTTAGGGGTGTGTCTATGGGAAGGCGGTCCACAAGGTTTAGGGGCGTGTCTATGGGAAGGCCGTCCACAAGGTTTAGGGGCGTGTCTATGGGAAGGCCGTCCACAAGGTTTAGGGGCGTGTCTATGGGAAGGCCGTCCACAAGGTTTAGGGGCGTGTCTATGGGAAGGCCGTCCACAAGGTTTAGGGGTGTGTCTATGGGAAGGCCGTCCACAAGGTTTAGGGGTGTGTCTATGGGAAGGCCGTCCACAAGGTTTAGGGGTGTGTCTATGGGAAGGCCGTCCACAAGGTTTAGGGGAGTGTCTATGGGAAGGCCGTCCACAAGGTTTAGGGGCGTGTCTATGGGAAGGCCGTCCACAAGGTTTAGGGGCGTGTCTATGGGAATGTTTGACCATTCTTCCAGAAGAGCATTTGTGAGGTCAGGCCCTGATGTTGGATGAGAAGGCCTTGGAGGTGAGCCATAAGGCCAATGTGCCCCTCTAATGCCTGGAGAAATAATACTGCTCCGTAATATAGCGGCCACGTTACAATGAGAAGATCCTTCCAATCGGCACCCCAATGTCTCCAACCCGTGGTAATCGGGGGATGGAGGGTCACCCCACCGCTCTGCCCATCAGTGATGATCCTAGCTGAGGATTCTCTCCCCAGGTCTAAGCAGAGAATGGAGGAACAAGAGAGAGAAGATCCACCAAATGAGACTCACCGAATCACTCCGACATGACGAGCCAAAACGTCCCAGTCACTACCTGGAGGAGAAAACACAATCCGATATAACATGATATAGCAGCACAATGGGGGAGGGGCCATCACTCGGGGGTTATTCATCCAGCCAATCGGCATTCACATTCTGTGAGTATCACCCAGAATTCACTTCTACACAAAATATATAAAGTTCTAGCTGTATTGGGGGTGGGGCAAAGTCTACTTTTCTTCCCTTAGGATTTTTGGGGTATCTTCCCTTAGGACTGAACATTTTTGGGGTATCTTCTCTTAGGGTGAAATATTTTTGGGGTATCTTCTCTTAGGACTGAACATTTTTGGGGTATCTTCTCTTAGGGTGAAACATTTTTGGGGTATCTTCTCTCAGGACTGAACATTTTTGGGGGTATCTTCTCTTAGGATGAAATATTTTTGGGGTATCTTCTCTTAGGACTGAACATTTTTGGGGGTATCTTCTCTTAGGATGAAATATTTTTGGGGTATCTTCTCTTAGGACTGAACATTTTTGGGGGTATCTTCTCTTAGGATGAAATATTTTTGGGGTATCTTCTCTTAGGACTGAACATTTTTGGGGTATCTTCTCTTAGGGTGAAACATTTTTGGGGTATCTTCTCTTAGGGTGAAATATTTTTGGGGTATCTTCTCTTAGGGTGAAATATTTTTGGGGTATCTTCTCTTAGGGTGAAATATTTTTGGGGTATCTTCCCTCAGGACTGAACATTTTTGGGGTATCTTCCCTCAGGACTGAACATTTTTGGGGTATCTTCTCTTAGGGTGAAATATTTTTGGGGTATCTTCTCCCAGGACTGAACATTTTTGGGGTATCTTCTCTTGGGGTGAAATATTTTTGGGGTATCTTCTCTTGGGGTGAAATATTTTTGGGGTATCTTCCCCCAGGACTGAACATCTTTGGGGTATCTTCTCTCAGGGGTGAAATATTTTTGGGGTATCTTCCCCCAGGACTGAACATCTTTGGGGTATCTTCTCTTGGGGTGAAATATTTTTGGGGTATCTTCCCTCAGGACTGAACATTTTTGGGGTATCTTCCCTCAGGACTGAACATTTTTGGGGTATCTTCTCTTAGGGTGAAATATTTTTGGGGTATCTTCTCCCAGGACTGAACATTTTTGGGGTATCTTCTCTTGGGGTGAAATATTTTTGGGGTATCTTCCCCCAGGACTGAACATCTTTGGGGTATCTTCTCTCAGGGGTGAAATATTTTTGGGGTATCTTCCCCCAGGACTGAACATCTTTGGGGTATCTTCTCTTGGGGTGAAATATTTTTGGGGTATCTTCCCCCAGGACTGAACATCTTTGGGGTATCTTCCCCCAGGACTGAACATCTTTGGGGTATCTTCCCCCAGGACTGAACATCTTTGGGGTATCTTCCCCCAGGACTGAACATCTTTGGGGTATCTTCCCCCAGGACTGAACATCTTTGGGGTATCTTCCCCCAGGACTGAACATCTTTGGGGTATCTTCCCCCAGGACTGAACATCTTTGGGGTATCTTCTCTTGGGGTGAAATATTTTTGGGGTATCTTCCCCCAGGACTGAACATCTTTGGGGTATCTTCCCCCAGGACTGAACATCTTTGGGGTATCTTCCCCCAGGACTGAACATCTTTGGGGTATCTTCCCCCAGGACTGAACATCTTTGGGGTATCTTCCCCCAGGACTGAACATCTTTGGGGTATCTTCTCTTGGGGTGAAATATTTTTGGGGTATCTTCTCTTGGGGTGAAATATTTTTGGGGTATCTTCCCCCAGGACGGGCTCCATACGGGACGGTTTATATTTGAGGATGAAATCCCTACAATCACATTTCTATCTCGGTGACACTTTCTAATTTCTCCTCCTGGGCGGGACAATCGGAGATCTGCCAATAGAATGTTCATTTCTTCCGCAGAAAACGTTTCTCATATTATTGCAAAGAAATTATTTGTGATTTTTGCACAAATGGCGATGAATTTTCACAGCAATTTGTTTTACACTTTTTTTTACCCTTTAGTGTTTTTATGGGGGGAGGGGGGGGTTGGTGATGCTCGGTACTAATCGGTAGTAACTCTTTTTTCTGCTAAACAAACATAAAACATGGGGGGGGGGGTGTGACGGGTATGGGGGGGGGGTGTGACGGGTATGGGGGGGGGTGTGACGGGTATGGGGGGGGGGGGTGTGACGGGTATGGGGGGGGGGGTGTGACGGGTATGGGGAGGGGGGGGATATAAATCACACGGAGATACACATCAGAGTGACCCGTATGACTGCCAGCATTGGAATGTCCGGCTTCACATTATTCATTTTTCCTGTTCCATCCACCGGGGGATGGAAAAAACCTGTAATCTCTGGTCAGAGCCGCTGTACTGAGGATCCAATGTTAGTCCAGCGATCTCCCTGCTAAGCTGTTGTGTTCTCACAGGGGGATGCCCCCTCCCCCCCGCCAGAACACTCCAATCAGCGCTCTCCGCCATTGGCTGTTTGGGAGGCAGTTGGTTGCTGGTTTTCCAGCTGGCACACACACAGGCCGAATGTTGGGCATATTTTCTGTGTGCGGAGCTTTAGGCTCTGGCACCGCAGGTCAGTATATGGAGCAAATCACACTTTACTGCAGACCTTCTTATAGGACAGAAGAGCAGAAAGATGACTCCTCATTCTTCTGCTGCCCTGGAAGTCCAGGTTTGGGCTGCACTGCAAGTCCAGGCTTGGGCTGCACTGCAAGTCCAGGTGTGGGCTGTACTGGAAGTCCAGGTGTGGGCTGCCCTGGAAGTCCAGGTTTGGGCTGCCCTGGAAGTCCAGGTTTGGGCTGCCCTGGAAGTCCAGGTTTAGGCTGCCCTGGAAGTCCAGGTTTAGGCTGCCCTGGAAGTCCAGGTTTGGGCTGCCCTGGAAGTCCAGGTTTGGGCTGCCCTGGAAGTCCAGGTTTGGGCTGCCCTGGAAGTCCAGGTTTGGGCTGCCCTGGAAGTCCAGGTTTGGGCTGCCCTGGAAGTCCAGGTTTGGGCTGCACTGCAAGTCCAGGCTTGGGCTGCACTGGAAGTCCAGGTGTGGGCTGCACTGGAAGTCCAGGTGTGGGCTGTACTGGAAGTCCAGGTGTGGGCTGCCCTGGAAGTCCAGGTTTGGGCTGCCCTGGAAGTCCAGGTTTGGGCTGCCCTGGAAGTCCAGGTTTAGGCTGCCCTGGAAGTCCAGGTTTGGGCTGCCCTGGAAGTCCAGGTTTGGGCTGCCCTGGAAGTCCAGGTTTGGGCCGCCCTGGAAGTCCAGGTTTGGGCTGCCCTGGAAGTCCAGGTTTAGGCTGCCCTGGAAGTCCAGGTTTGGGCTGCCCTGGAAGTCCAGGTTTGGGCTGCCCTGGAAGTCCAGGTTTGGGCTGCACTGGAAGTCCAGGCTTGGGCTGCACTGGAAGTCCAGGTGTGGGCTGCCCTGGAAGTCCAGGTTTGGGCTGCCCTGGAAGTCCAGGTGTGGGCTGCCCTGGAAGTCCAGGTGTGGGCTGCCCTGGAAGTCAAGGTGTGGGCTGCCCTGGAAGTCCAGGTTTGGGCTGCCCTGGAAGTCCAGGTTTGGGCTGCCCTGGAAGTCCAGGTTTGGGCTGCCCTGGAAGTCCAGGTTTGGGCTGCCCTGGAAGTCCAGGTTTGGGCTGCCCTGGAAGTCCCGGTTTGGGCTGCCCTGGAAGTCCCGGTTTGGGCTGCCCTGGAAGTCCAGGTTTGGGCTGCCCTGGAAGTCCAGGTTTGGGCTGCCCTGGAAGTCCAGGTTTGGGCTGCACTGGAAGTCCAGGTTTGGGCTGCACTGGAAGTCCAGGTTTGGGCTGCACTGGAAGTCCAGGTTTGGGCTGCACTGGAAGTCCAGGTTTGGGCTGCACTGGAAGTCCAGGTTTGGGCTGCCCTGGAAGTCCAGGCTTGGGCTGCCCTGGAAGTCCAGGCTTGGGCTGCCCTGGAAGTCCAGGTTTGGGCTGCCCTGGAAGTCCAGGTTTGGGCTGCCCTGGAAGTCCAGGTTTGGGCTGCCCTGGAAGTCCAGGTTTGGGCTGCCCTGGAAGTTCAGGTGTGGGCTGCCCTGGAAGTCCAGGTTTGGGCTGCCCTGGAAGTCCAGGTGTGGGCTGCACTGGAAGTCCAGGTTTGGGCTGCACTGGAAATCCAGGTTTGGGCTGCCCTGGAAGTCCAGGTTTGGGCTGCCCTGGAAGTCCAGGTTTGGGCTGCCCTGGAAGTCCAGGTTTGGGCTGCACTGTGCGGCATGGACTTCTGGGTTAAATGACCGACTGAACAGAATTACAAATCACACTTATCTGAGAAGTGCGGAGCAGATACAGTAATGAAGAGTAGATCTCACGTGTCACGTACAGTTATGGCCCAGCAGATCGTCCAATCCCGGCACGGTATGGAGGCAAAGCTGGAAGATGGGATGTGAACACAGGAAAATGAAGCTGATGGCGAGCAAAGATTTCAACAATCGCCCCGTGTGACCTGCAAGGAAAAGAAAAACACGTTACCGACACGGGACAGGCCACTCCCCTCCACCCAGCTCCTCCAATCACAAGGGGGAGGGGCGTCTCTTGGGGGGTAAAACACTCACACAGCCGGATTTCCATCGCCAATTAGAGAGATTGTTTCCTGTGGTCTCTAAATGACAGAGAGACTTCAGACTCCGCTATTCCAAGTATAACGGAGAAATTACAAACCCCAAACCGCGGCGTGACAGAAATTCATCAAAGAATTCTGCGGACCAATCAGGATCCAACAATTCTGATGATGCGGTGACCCATCCTCCTCCTCCCCCTACGGTGACCCATCCGCCTCCTCCCCCTACGGTGACCCATCCGCGTCCTCCCCCTACGGTGACCCATCCGCCTCCTCCCCCTACGGTGACCCATCCGCGTCCTTCCCCTACGGTGACCCATCCGCGTCCTCCCCCTACGGTGACCCATCCGCCTCCTCCCCCTACGGTGACCCATCCTCCTCCTCCCCCTACGGTGACCCATCCGCCTCCTCCCCCTACGGTGACCCATCCGCGTCCTCCCCCTACGGTGACCCATCCGCCTCCTTCCCCTACGGTGACCCATCCGCGTCCTTCCCCTACGGTGACCCATCCGCGTCCTCCCCCTACGGTGACCCATCCGCCTCCTCCCCCTACGGTGACCCATCCGCCTCCTCCCCCTACGGTGACCCATCCGCCTCCTTCCCCTACGGTGACCCATCCGCCTCCTCCCCCTACGGTGACCCATCCGCCTCCTCCCCCTACGGTGACCCATCCGCGTCCTTCCCCTACGGTGACCCATCCGCGTCCTCCCCCTACGGTGACCCATCCGCCTCCTCCCCCTACGGTGACCCATCCGCCTCCTCCCCCTACGGTGACCCATCCGCGTCCTTCCCCTACGGTGACCCATCCGCGTCCTTCCCCTACGGTGACCCATCCGCGTCCTTCCCCTACGGTGACCCATCCTCCTCCTCCCCCTACGGTGACCCATCCGCCTCCTCCCCCTACGGTGACCCATCCGCCTCCTCCCCCTACGGTGACCCATCCTCCTCCTCCCCCTACGGTGACCCATCCGCCTCCTCCCCCTACGGTGACCCATCCGCCTCCTCCCCCTACGGAGACCCATCCGCCTCCTCCCCCTACGGTGACCCATCCGCCTCCTTCCCCTACGGTGACCCATCCGCCTCCTTCCCCTACGGTGACCCATCCTCCTCCTCCCCCTACGGTGACCCATCCGCCTCCTCCCCCTACGGTGACCCATCCGCCTCCTCCCCCTACGGTGACCCATCCGCCTCCTCCCCCTACGGTGACCCATCCGCCTCCTCCCCCTACGGTGACCCATCCGCGTCCTTCCCCTACGGTGACCCATCCGCCTCCTTCCCCTACGGTGACCCATCCGCCTCCTTCCCCTACGGTGACCCATCCGCCTCCTCCCCCTACGGTGACCCATCCGCCTCCTTCCCCTACGGTGACCCATCCTCCTCCTCCCCCTACGGTGACCCATCCGCCTCCTCCCCCTACGGTGACCCATCCGCCTCCTCCCCCTACGGTGACCCATCCGCCTCCTCCCCCTACGGTGACCCATCCGCCTTCTCCCCCTACGGTGACCCATCCGCGTCCTTCCCCTACGGTGACCCATCCGCGTCCTTCCCCTACGGTGACCCATCCGCCTCCTCCCCCTACGGTGACCCATCCGCCTCCTTCCCCTACGGTGACCCAACCGCCTTCTCCCCCTACGGTGACCCATCCGCCTCCTTCCCCTACGGTGACCCATCCGCCTCCTTCCCCTACGGTGACCCATCCGCCTCCTCCCCCTACGGTGACCCATCCGCCTCCTTCCCCTACGGTGACCCATCCGCCTCCTCCCCCTACGGTGACCCATCCGCCTCCTCCCCTACGGTGACCCATCCGCCTCCTCCCCCTACGGTGACCCATCCGCCTCCTCCCCCTACGGTGACCCATCCGCCTCCTTCCCCTACGGTGACCCATCCGCCTCCTTCCCCTACGGTGACCCATCCGCCTCCTCCCCCTACGGTGACCCAACCGCCTTCTCCCCCTACGGTGACCCATCCGCCTCCTCCCCCTACGGGGACCCATCCGCCTCCTCCCCCTACGGTGACCCATCCGCCTCCTCCCCCTACGGTGACCCATCCGCCTCCTTCCCCTACGGTGACCCATCCGCCTCCTTCCCCTACGGTGACCCATCCGCCTCCTCCCCCTACGGTGACCCATCCGCCTCCTTCCCCTACGGTGACCCATCCGCCTCCTTCCCCTACGGTGACCCATCCGCCTCCTTCCCCTACGGTGACCCATCCGCCTCCTTCCCCTACGGTGACCCAACCGCCTCCTTCCCCTACGGTGACCCATCCGCCTCCTTCCCCTACGGTGACCCATCCGCCTCCTCCCCCTACGGTGACCCAACCGCCTCCTCCCCCTACGGTGACCCATCCGCCTCCTCCCCCTACGGTGACCCATCCGCCTCCTTCCCCTACGGTGACCCATCCGCCTCCTTCCCCCTACGGTGACCCATCCGCCTCCTTCCCCTACGGTGACCCATCCGCCTCCTCCCCTACGGTGACCCATCCGCCTCCTTCCCCCTACGGTGACCCATCCGCCTCCTTCCCCTACGGTGACCCATCCGCCTCCTCCCCCTACGGTGACCCATCCGCCTCCTCCCCCTACGGTGACCCATCCGCCTCCTCCCCCTACGGTGACCCAACCGCCTCCTTCCCCTACGGTGACCCATCCGCCTCCTTCCCCTACGGTGACCCATCCGCGTCCTCCCCTACGGTGACCCATCCGCCTCCTCCCCCTACGGTGACCCATCCGCCTCCTCCCCCTACGGTGACCCATCAGCCTCCTCCCCCTACGGTGACCCAACCGCCTCCTTCCCCTACGGTGACCCATCCGCCTCCTTCCCCTACGGTGACCCATCCGCCTCCTCCCCCTTCGGTGACCCATCCGCCTCCTTCCCTACGGTGACCCATCCGCCTCCTCCCCCTACGGTGACCCATCCGCCTCCTTCCCCTACGGTGACCCATCCGCCTCCTCCCCCTACGGTGACCCATCCGCCTCCTTCCCCTACGGTGACCCATCCGCCTCCTCCCCCTACGGTGACCCATCCGCCTCCTTCCCCTACGGTAACCCATCCGCGTCCTTCCCCTACGGTGACCCATCCGCCTCCTCCCCCTACGGTGACCCATCCGCGTCCTTCCCCTACGGTGACCCATCCGCCTCCTCCCCCTACGGTGACCCATCCGCCTCCTTCCCCCTACGGTGACCCATCCGCCTCCTTCCCCTACGGTGACCCATCCGCCTCCTTCCCCCTACGGTGACCCATCCGCCTCCTTCCCCTACGGTGACCCATCCGCCTCCTCCCCCTACGGTGACCCATCCGCCTCCTCCCCCTACGGTGACCCATCCGCCTCCTCCCCCTACGGTGACCCATCCGCCTCCTTCCCCTACGGTGACCCATCCGCGTCCTTCCCCTACGGTGACCCATCCGCCTCCTCCCCCTACGGTGACCCATCCGCCTCCTTCCCCTACGGTGACCCATCCGCCTCCTCCCCCTTCGGTGACCCATCCGCCTCCTTCCTCTACGGTGACCCATCCGCCTCCTCCCCCTACGGTGACCCATCCGCCTCCTTCCCCTACGGTGACCCATCCGCCTCCTTCCCCTACGGTGACCCATCCGCCTCCTTCCCCTACGGTGACCCATCCGCCTCCTTCCCCTACGGTGACCCATCCGCCTCCTCCCCCTACGGTGACCCATCCGCCTCCTTCCCCTACGGTGACCCATCCGCCTCCTTCCCCCTACGGTGACCCATCCGCCTCCTTCCCCTACGGTGACCCATCCGCGTCCTTCCCCTACGGTGACCCATCCGCCTCCTCCCCCTACGGTGACCCATCCGCCTCCTTCCCCTACGGTGACCCATCCGCCTCCTCCCCCTACGGTGACCCATCCGCCTCCTTCCCCTACGGTGACCCATCCGCCTCCTCCCCCTACGGTGACCCATCCGCCTCCTTCCCCTACGGTGACCCATCCGCCTCCTTCCCCTACGGTGACCCATCCGCCTCCTCCCCTACGGTGACCCATCCGCCTCCTTCCCCTACGGTGACCCATCCGCCTCCTTCCCCCTACGGTGACCCATCCGCCTCCTTCCCCCTACGGTGACCCATCCGCCTCCTCCCCCTACGGTGACCCATCCGCCTCCTCCCCCTACGGTGACCCATCCGCCTCCTTCCCCTACGGTGACCCATCCGCCTCCTTCCCCTACGGTGACCCATCCGCCTCCTCCCCCTACGGTGACCCATCCGCCTCCTTCCCCCTACGGTGACCCATCCGCGTCCTTCCCCTACGGTGACCCATCCGCGTCCTCCCCCTACGGTGACCCATCCGCCTCCTCCCCCTACGGTGACCCATCCGCCTCCTCCCCCTACGGTGACCCATCCGCCTCCTTCCCCTACGGTGACCCATCCGCCTCCTTCCCTACGGTGACCCATCCGCCTCCTTCCCCTACGGTGACCCATCCGCCTCCTTCCCCTACGGTGACCCATCCGCCTCCTCCCCCTACGGTGACCCATCCGCCTCCTCCCCTACGGTGACCCATCCGCCTCCTCCCCCTACGGTGACCCATCCGCCTCCTCCCCCTACGGTGACCCATCCGCGTCCTTCCCCTACGGTGACCCATCCGCGTCCTCCCCCTACGGTGACCCATCCGCCTCCTCCCCCTACGGTGACCCATCCGCCTCCTCCCCCTACGGTGACCCATCCGCGTCCTTCCCCTACGGTGACCCATCCGCGTCCTTCCCCCTACGGTGACCCATCCGCGTCCTTCCCCTACGGTGACCCATCCGCCTCCTCCCCCTACGGTGACCCATCCGCCTCCTCCCCCTACGGTGACCCATCCGCCTCCTCCCCCTACGGTGACCCATCCGCCTCCTCCCCCTACGGTGACCCATCCGCCTCCTCCCCCTACGGTGACCCATCCGCCTCCTCCCCCTACGGTGACCCATCCGCCTCCTCCCCTACGGTGACCCATCCGCCTCCTTCCCCTACGGTGACCCATCCGCCTCCTTCCCCTACGGTGACCCATCCGCCTCCTCCCCCTACGGTGACCCATCCGCCTCCTCCCCCTACGGTGACCCATCCGCCTCCTCCCCCTACGGTGACCCATCCGCCTCCTCCCCCTACGGTGACCCATCCGCCTCCTTCCCCTACGGTGACCCATCCGCCTCCTTCCCCTACGGTGACCCATCCGCGTCCTTCCCTACGGTGACCCATCCGCCTCCTTCCCCTACGGTGACCCATCCGCCTCCTCCCCTACGGTGACCCATCCGCCTCCTTCCCCTACGGTGACCCATCCGCCTCCTCCCCCTACGGTGACCCATCCGCCTCCTTCCCCCTACGGTGACCCATCCGCCTCCTCCCCCTACGGTGACCCATCCGCCTCCTCCCCTACGGTGACCCATCCGCCTCTCCCCCTACGGTGACCCATCCGCGTCCTTCCCCTACGGTGACCCATCCGCGTCCTTCCCCTACGGTGACCCATCCGCCTCCT
This sequence comes from Rana temporaria, assembly GCF_905171775.1. Lineage (NCBI taxonomy): Eukaryota > Metazoa > Chordata > Amphibia > Anura > Ranidae > Rana > Rana temporaria. Next base: position 164,252,451 of record NC_053499.1, on the reverse strand, counting down.
CCCCCTACGGTGACCCATCCGCCTCCTTCCCCTACGGTGACCCAACCGCCTCCTCCCCCTACGGTGACCCATCCGCCTCCTTCCCCTACGGTGACCCATCCGCCTCCTTCCCCCTACGGTGACCCATCCGCCTCCTCCCCCTACGGTGACCCATCCGCCTCCTTCCCCTACGGTGACCCATCCGCCTCCTTCCCCTACGGTGACCCATCCGCCTCCTCCCCCTACGGTGACCCATCCGCCTCCTTCCCCTACGGTGACCCATCCGCCTCCTCCCCCTACGGTGACCCATCCGCCTCCTCCCCCTACGGTGACCCATCCGCCTCCTCCCCCTACGGTGACCCATCCGCCTCCTCCCCCTACGGTGACCATCCGCCTCCTTCCCTACGGTGACCCATCCGCCTCCTTCCCCTACGGTGACCCATCCGCCTCCTCCCCCTACGGTGACCCAACCGCCTTCTCCCCCTACGGTGACCCATCCGCCTCCTCCCCCTACGGGGACCCATCCGCCTCCTCCCCCTACGGTGACCCATCCGCCTCCTCCCCTACGGTGACCCATCCGCCTCCTTCCCCTACGGTGACCCATCCGCCTCCTTCCCCTACGGTGACCCATCCGCCTCCTCCCCCTACGGTGACCCATCCGCCTCCTTCCCCTACGGTGACCCATCCGCCTCCTTCCCCTACGGTGACCCATCCGCCTCCTTCCTCTACGGTGACCATCCGCCTCCTTCCCCTACGGTGACCCAACCGCCTCCTTCCCTACGGTGACCCATCCGCCTCCTTCCCCTACGGTGACCCATCCGCCTCCTCCCCTACGGTGACCCAACCGCCTCCTCCCCCTACGGTGACCCATCCGCTCCTCCCCTACGGTGACCCATCCGCCTCCTTCCCCTACGGTGACCCATCCGCCTCCTTCCCCCTACGGTGACCCATCCGCCTCCTTCCCCTACGGTGACCCATCCGCCTCCTCCCCCTACGGTGACCCATCCGCCTCCTTCCCCCTACGGTGACCCATCCGCCTCCTCCCCTACGGTGACCCATCCGCCTCCTCCCCCTACGGTGACCCATCCGCCTCCTCCCCCTACGGTGACCCATCCGCCTCCTCCCCCTACGGTGACCCAACCGCCTCCTTCCCCTACGGTGACCCATCCGCCTCCTTCCCCCTACGGTGACCCATCCGCCTCCTTCCCCTACGGTGACCCATCCGCCTCCTCCCCCTACGGTGACCCATCCGCCTCCTTCCCCTACGGTGACCCATCCTCGTCTTCCCCTACGGTGACCCATCCGCCTCCTTCCTCTACGGTGACCCATCCGCCTCCTCCCCCTACGGTGACCCATCCGCCTCCTTCCCCTACGGTGACCCATCCGCCTCCTCCCCCTACGGTGACCCATCCGCCTCCTTCCCTACGGATGACCCATCCGCCTCCTCCCCCTACGGTGACCCATCCGCCTCCTTCCCCTACGGTAACCCATCCGCCGTCCTTCCCCTACGGTGACCC